>NC_092570.1:14222500-14392500 GCF_037975245.1 Apostichopus japonicus | reverse complement strand
ATACCGTTGTTTTTAAAGGATTTTTTAAAACTGTTGAACTTTAAAAAAAAAGCATTTAATACAGTGACATTTTTTCCTGGTTTTAAAACAATGGAAATTGCATATGAGAGGAAATGAAGAGACTTTTTGGGTCGCACCGTGCACATCGTTTCAGACCATTGTTTTAGGAAGGATTTCACAATAGTAATGAAATGCATGTTCCTTTAAGCATAATTAGTGGGGCGATGATTTTAATATTTTTCCTCTAAGGACAATATTTTGACATTTCCATTATAGGTTTATGTTTTTTCAATTCTTTTTCAAAATTGACAAGTGACATCAAACACACAGATTATACATAAAAATCAAAGAGACACAAAATCTTGGTTCGTGAATATTAATGTTTTAAAGGAGATTACGTGATAACCTTGGCTTAAACGATAAAGTTTCGTGTCAACAGACTGACGAATAATGAAAGCTTTTATTTTACTTCGTTTTGAGATATTTAACAGATGATATTTCTGTGTATGAAAGATTTTAAGCATTGCCGCAAAGCAGCTTGGTCTTATAATTCTGTCACGATTAGGAATGTTTTGTTCAAACACGCAGTCTGTTCTCCCCCCACCCCCCCCCACACCCATCCTTTGTTTTTGGATTGTACAGATTTATTACATTTGTTTTATGAAACGCTAATCTGCGATACAAATTGAAACCTTTACACGAACCTAACTGAATATTAATTAAATATTTCTTAAATATATCTAGCCACAAAAATATACCGTCCCATACGATTTTGTGATTGTACGTGTTTTTCTGGAATATGAATATGCTGGGTGTGTTTTTATCTTCATCTTCAAATTTAAGTAGTAATGTGCTATGACAACCAATATGGGCAATTTTAAAAGCACAATTGCTCATCTCGGTATACAATTTAACATATTCGACAATTTTTAGTAATATTACCTAAATTTTAAAACTTATACGATTACACGATTTGTCACTCTCATATATCATATAATAACTTATAAATATATATCAAACATTTTATTTTAATTTTATTAAAGGTAAATAACCTAATGAAACAGATATGCTTCGACGACGATTCACCAATTTCTTTTTAAAAAAAAAGACATGCAAAAGGTGACGCAAGTTTGCTCGTGTTCTCATCCGAAAAGGTCTCTCGACAAAGCCATAGTCGCAGGTAATAAAGAATTCACAAACTGTTGCTTGCTTACATTCCATTTAAGTGTCATCTTTTGGAGATGAAACTTCTTTTTTTCTCTCTCTGAAATTTTACCTTCTGTAATTTATTTAGTTATTATGAAGCAAAAACTGTTTTTTTCCCCGAAACTATGCCAAAGGTGAGGATTAATACCAATGTTGGTAATGAAGCGTCACCTCGATGCAACTATTACCCCAGAATGTCTTCATAAATTATCACTTAATCGTCACGGTTGTGAACTTTTTTGAATATATTACAATAAAATTTGTAGTTAGTTTGAGGTAAAATTTAGTTCAAATTAAGAAAATAGAGAGAGGCTGCTACTTTGGTGTCAATATAAAAAAAAAGGGGGGGGGGGAGGGTTGAAGTCGTATTTTTAAGTACATTAAACCAGGTTAACCCCAGATTTTGTATCAAACGAGGCCGTGTAAAGAGAATATATATATATATATATATATATATATATATATATATATATAGATATGTATATATATATATATATATATATATAAATATATATACATATACATATATATATATATATATATATATATATATATACATTTACATATATATATATACATATACATATATATATATATATATATATATATATCGTATATATATATCGTATATAACTATATAGGTGTACATAAAAGAAAAACACACATAGAATGCTGATAAAGTACGACCTAGTTTTTTTTCCAAAGATTATCAAAATCCAAACCCTATCTCTGAGTGACAGATCTTTCATGCTAAGAAATTGTTTTGAGCTTATTATTAGTTGACTAATAACGCATAGCAAGGAACACACACACACAAACATATAAAGTATATAAACAAGGGCAAGACATATAAGAAAAATTAAAGTTTTATAGTTACATTATATTGCGATTATTCTTATCAGAACATTTTAGCACGATATCAACTCAAGTCGTTCATGTAAAGATGTTATCCGATATTTATAAAAACAGGCCGAGGTCATACCCACCCTCCCCCAACTAAAAAATAATAATAATAAGAAGAAAACAGAATAGAAAAAAAGGTCATACTTTTAGTTCTCATGTTGAGGTCAAATTTATTGTTAAGAAAAGCAAAATTCAGAAGCAGATGACCTTGTACGGTGCATCAAATGCAGAAATGTCAAAAAGAGTTCCAAAAAATCATGAGTATTCGAAATTCTCTAAATATTTTATCCTGAAATTTTCTATGGAGAAGTTTACGGGCCTTCCAATCGATAATAACCGTAACTTTCAGTTGAGTCAGTCCATACTCAGAGATTTCGGTCTTATCAGCCTGTGTGAATTGTCCCCGATTCACAAATTTCCAATTCAGTGGAAAACCACACCCCTACAAATTGCATCCTCTGTGCACTTTGTACCACAAATTCTAGTAGTTCAGAGGGGTGTTTTTTTACAACAAAACGGCACTTTTTAATTACAATTTTCTTATTTCTCAACAAGGGGACACTTTTTAAATAACAAGTGTGCCCTTTTCATTACCAAACAAAAAATAATGAGAAAAAAAATATATAAAATAACGTTCTTTTAACAAAAAGGTTCGCTTCCGAATAAGGGGGGTGGGGGCACTTCGATGAGTTTTCAGAAAAAATGGTGATACACCTGAGGCTATGGGAACTTGAAACGGGAGGGATCAGGGACCAAGACTCTTTTGTGTCAAAGCGATAACATTAACATGTTGCGTTTTACTTCAAGTTTGTCCTGTTTTTTTTTCAACTATAAAGTCATTGTATGCAGAAAAAGGGTCATACATAATCACTTCATTCATTCATACTTAGTAAAGATTCCTAAATCCTATTGGTCCATTCAGGTCAGCTGACCGTGGTTAATCCTGTGAGTAACGCACGGTAAAATTACGGGGCATCACTTTAATAAATCTTTGGTTATATGTAACCAAAAATGTTTTGTTTTATGATTTTTCCCCCACACAAATGGTAGTGTATGAATGAACGGGGTTAATCAACGGTCTAGCGTGCGTTACTCACATGATTAATGCACTCCGGGTGTTAATGATATCGCTGGATGCACTCGGGATCCGCCCTCGCGCATCGCTTGCATTATCCCCCGATCGTGCATTAATCCTGTGAGTAACGCACGCTAGACCGTTGATTAACTCCTTATTTCTATTTCATCGAATTTAACTCAAACCAAACAAAGAGTAAAGGACCATCATATATAAAGTCTAAATTAAAATTAAAATTTTATTTAAAAAAAATCGAAGGACATTTAAAATATACCAAGCCGTTAAAAAGTTGTGATGGAATTTATAGAGAGAGAGATAATCTCAATATGTCTGTTTAGTTGACAGGTGTAAAACGGTTTTTATATTTTTTTGCTGACAATTTTCTTGTTACCTATTAGATACAATTTTTTGTTGTTAATTCGAGATACTATCTATGATGCATAACCGCCTCTTAAAGACAGTTGCTGTATTTAAAGACATTATATAGAAACATCGAAAGTTCTTAAGTTTGCTTAAATAAAAAAGGAAAGAAGTTAAGAAAGGAAAACGAAATGGAAAAGGCAACGACAGAAACACATAGAAAGGTTGACGGTAAACTAGAGCGAATATGTCACAAAATGATCTCTAACGTCAATTTTAGTCAAAAAAATATTTTGCGCAAACCATCATATAGCATTTAAGAGATATGTAATCCCACGTTTAGTTTTTGCAAGTCTTTAAATAATATATTTTCTTTCAATATTTTTTTCTATCTTAATAGTGCTCAGCTTATCTATCTAAATTTCTCAATTTATTTTGACTTTTGTTTTGTAAGGAAATGAAAAATTCGTTTTGTAAAACGGAATACTTCTCCTACTTCGCCGGTGGCCAAGTATTTCTATATCCTTGATCGCACGATCATTATCATGTTCCGTAGTGCACACATACGAATGTACGCATCGAAGGCAGGGTTACAAAAGCATGACGTCACAAGAAGACCAAGAAGGAGAAGAAGATACAACTAATAGTTTGTATTTTATCTTTGAAAACTTTTCATCTTAAAGTAGATAAGATAATAAATCCCATCAAAACAAAACAACAACAAAAACAAAGTAAAAACGATAAAGAGAACATCATAAAGATAAAATAAATAAATAAATAAATAAATAAATAAATAAATAGATAAAAAACAAGAATGTTGAGAATTGTAACGTGTGTGGTCTTATGAAGGCATGTGCTTTGTTATAAACATATAATCCTATAATATATACTGTGATTATTAAAAAAATCTGGACTGAATCCTATATTGTAATGAAATGAACTGATGACGTTATTTATACCCCTTAAAGTTTTAGAGGAAAAGAGAGGATAAAATCAAAGAATTAAACGAAACATTTTTCAAGACAGTAATTTTTAACTTTTTTTGTTGTAGTGAGAATTGGAATGCGGCTATGATAGTTAACCAATTTAAAAATGAAACAACACCAGAAGTTTATTTTTTTTTTTAAAGCAAACCGGATATTCTGTCCATTAACGAGATTTTTTGTAACTTACCACATGAGTTACCTAAAAGATATACTTCCTTTGATGTTGACTGTTATTGAAGCACATAAGTGAAACTAAATAAAAAGAAAAACAACGAACAAGGAAAGCAGACAGACAGACAGACAGACAGACAGACAGACAGACAGACAGACAGACAGACAGACAGACAGACAAACATACAAACAAACGAAGAAAAAAACGAATGAAAGGAAACGGAAATTTGAGAAGACAAAAGCCACGGCTCTCCCCCCTCCCCCAATGGGAGGGGAACGAGGGGCGGGGGAAAAGAACAAACTGCACGAAAACAAAACGGAAAAGGGTAAGGAAGAATTATCAAGGATTAAAGAAAACTTCAAAACGAGACAACTGTAAAATAAGAGAGCAAAATAAAAATACCAACAAAGTCCTCGTAGAAAAGGCTAAATTAAAAAAAAAAAAAATTTTACTCCTTGTTCTAACAGTTTACTGTTTTCTTGCTTACCTTTTTACAGATCGAGGGAGCTATATTTTTTAATCATTGTATAGAGGAAACAGAGGGAGGCCTACAAGTTAATTCGTTCATCTATTCTATAAACTGAATGATATCAGGCCTATTGTTTAGCTCGTGATGTTTCAAGGACATTTTGACTAACACTTCAATAACCGAGATATTTTCAATAACCACCTTCTCATCCAGGTCTGTGGCAATATCGCTAAAACGCCGTCATTTTTGGATGACCTTCCTTTCCATTATATTTAAAGAACATTTTTTCCCCTCTCACTTTACATGATTGAGGATACAAATAACATTAACTGATTGATTTCATGTTTATTTAATTTATAAACTCTTATATAAATTAATGTAGATCGATATAACGAACATTCTACAATTCAGAGGATATAATTAATCCAAATCAATTTAAGAATTCTGATTAAATTTTGCTCATAATTTTGAAGACCATTTCATTCTGATTTACGATCATTAATTTCCATTAATGTAATTGAATAATTCCATGATATTACGAATAAACAAAATATTAACAAATGCACAACATCCTTGAAGTCCTTGGAACACATTATTATTTCTGTTATGGAAAAATGTTCAAAGTTAACAATGACAGTAAATTAGAAACAAATAGAAAAATAAAAATATGTAGAAAGATTTTAAGAATTTAAAATAGTATCTATTTACTTCTGTTCGTGTTTTCTCATAAATCGTGAACTGCGGATTCATTCAATATCTCCCCTTCGTTAACCCAACACCCATCCAGCCTACCCCCACCCAACCCCACCCCTCCGTTCCCGACAAAAAAAGAAAGCATATCATGTCGGAACTTCTTCCATTCCTTGTTGCATATGATCAGACAGATTAAAAATAAAATATAATTTAGAAACGATTTGTAACATATAGATATCCCCCCCCCCCCCCTTCCACATTTGTCCAATAACAGTTTGTGCATATGCTTGCCTAATAAGTTAAGCTTAAATTAAACACAACGTTGGACTCAATTGGTTGCTTCAATTGTTAAAATGTTCCATTCACTCAAAACGTTTTACATTCTAAATCGAGTATCTCGCCAAAAACTTAGTCGATACTTTCTAAGTTGATATTTGTGAGTAAATTATTAACCTCTCGTCTCTCTCTCTCCGCACACACCCCGCTCCCGGCCCCCACCCGTACCACTTCTGGCCATTTTAATAGAAACCCACATTTACGCTTATCAAAACAAACACCAACATGTCTTTAAGAGTTCAACAACTCGATAATAAGAAGCAGAGGTATAATTGTATTTACTATTTCCTTCCCTGTATAATGAGTTGCATTGAGTAATCAATGTCCCTCCTCCGTACAAATGCCCTGCTTCTCACCCCTCTCGTGCACCCATCACTCCCCCCCCCCCCCCTTCACCGATTCGTACCCCTTCTCGTCTCTACCCTAACAATACTTTTCTTTGTTCTGAATGCGTACCACCACGTTTCATACGCTACTTCTTCAGAAAATATTCTTAAAGCAATATTCGCCTGTATATATTTGTCTTTTTTTCAGGTTGTTACTCTTTAAGGCAAGACACTTCGTCAACATGAACATACAAGTAAACAACATCTTTAGTTAATAAGATTAACTCGAAAAGTATTGTTAATTTCCAATTTCTCTAAAATATATCTTCAGCTGAGACTGAACGTGATTTATGATAGAAATATTGGTATCGAATAAAATTGTTAATTACTATTCACTTCTGAATATTCATCGCGTTAAACTATAATGTCTCAAGGATGTTTAACGAAGTATTTGTTGGAAATTTATACAAACCCTCCCCCCCCCCCCACCCAACCTCACAAAAAGCTGAACCAAAACATAATTTCTTCAATTATTCCTTTCACTAAACATATGACATATAACTATACTAATACGTTAAAGCTATTAATTCTTATAAAAGAGCTCTACATTATAACTGTCACTTTCCTTTGTAATACAGTTTCTTCGTAGCAATGATAAAAATGAAATTGAAAATGCATAAATATTCTTGTATAATATTATTGTCAAATTGCAGAATCTTATTCCTAATTATTTCCCCCTTTAATGTACTGATCTTCATTCTCCATCCAAACTTTCTTCATTTTGTTACGTTGATTCAGATGAAGAGGAAGAAGAAGGAAAAAAATACAAAAACTATAGCGAAAAGAATGAAACATAATTCAAATTGAGAATGTTTTCTGTGGAGAAAAAAAGCTATGATTGAACAACAAAACGTTATCTACTTACCCTATAAAATATGAGGAAAATGAAGAAAATTGTTGAAGATATTACACCCTTCAGGTTATTATTTTAAATACTCACCCACATTTCCAGACACAAAACAAATTATTATGATCATTAAAAATAACAAAATATTCTTGTAGATATTCTTGAACCTCCAAAAATGAGTTAAAAATTTCACCTCAATTAAAATATCGTTTTATCGACACCAGAATTGAGAAATGTTTCTATCAACTATTTTGAAATATATAATCTAATATATATATATATGTTTCAAAAATGACAATGATTTAAGAAAAAAAATATATCCAAGATATTGCAAATAATGCTTTTGATCTTGTTTCCTGTTTGTGTCGGGTATTGGCAATATCCCTAAGGTTACGTCACGGGGGTTCGCGTGAACCAGAGACTTATGAGTGATAAAAAGAGAAAAAAAAAGCGCGCGCAAAGTGTTGTCTGAAGTTTCTCATGAAAGGTGACAAAATAGTGGGTCGATTTCTTTTCTTCAACCTGGACTTCGATGATATCTATTTTTTTTCTCTGTCTTCTTTCACTTTTCTTTGGAAATTCTATTTAGCCTAAACTCATCAAAACTGCTTGAGACCCAAAATTTGCTTTTAATCATAACAATCGCCCATGCTTTCTTAATGATTGTTACTAATTGTAGCCGCAGATAATTTTACAGTTCTATGAAAATGTAAGATATTGACGGCGAATTTAGCTAAAGGACAAATTTAGATGCTTAGTCGCCAAAATAGAGATTGAATGACCCATGATCTACCTAACCTGTTAATTGCACAGAAGAATGCATTCCCTGGGGGCTGGAGTTTGGATCGAAATTGTAATATATATATATCCCATCATAAACTGCGCGTCATTGACTGGAGGGGTACACGGAAATTAACGAATGAACCCTACCCCATTAAGCACCCCAGCTGATGTACTGGTTCTGTGTCATTCTCACAAACATATATTCATTCACACCCATAATTCCAGGCATATATTACGAATGTCTTTGTGTGATTTAAAATTAAGGGAAAAATCTCCTGATTATTTGCACACTATGTTATGTGTAATATATTGTTTGTCTAATTTTTGTTTATTTTATTGGTATTTAAGTTATACACACTTCACAACATCTCTCAAAATACACATATATAGTTAGGTTCCAGGCTGAACATTCACACCTATGTATTATAGGGAGGGAACGTTGAAAAAATCCCCATCAAAGTGACACCACCCTGCCCCCCCCCTCCCCCGCTTAACTCCTCCCGCATCACAATTAAAACAATTTGCCTAACGTTTTGGTCCGTGGAAACAGCTAATAGAATTTTAGAGAATAGAGAATTCTGAGTGGGGATGTAATATGAGTCGTGCTTTCATATTCCCTCTCCAAGTTCCCATCGATTAGACTTTGATTAATAGAAAATATCGAATTGGTTCATCAATTTCCGTTAACGATTTGAATAAACCCCGAAAAGCTGCGAAGAAACTTTGATTAAATGTAAATCTTTTGTTCTGTGCTGGCCTTTGTCGTCGTCGTCATTGTTATTCGTGGTGATGGTGTGTGAGTGTAGGGTGGGATGGGGTGGGGTTGTGGTGGGGTGGGGTGGAGGTGGGGTAGTGGTATGGGAGATTATTTTTAGGAGCGTAAAGTCATATATTCGAAATTCGCCAGTTAAGAGCTCTATTTTCTTGATCACTGATTAAGTGAATGAAATGAATGATTTATTCATTTTCGTTGTCATTTTCATTTTCTTTTTCACTAAAACAGAAAAATTAATGATAAAACGTCTTGTTCATATGGTTGCTGTTGATGGTGGAGGAGGTGAGCGGAAGGGTCCGGATTAAATGGGGATGAGGGATCAACTATAGTGGAACAAAAAAGCTAACGATCCGCACTTTTTATCAACTGCCTTCCCTCCCCCGTCCTTAAGAAAGGAATAATAACCAACAACGTTTCATGAGCGACCCAAACATGTTTTGCGAAATTATCACTTATCACTAATTGGCAAAGAATCAACTCCAAACGGTATACTCCGTAGCTTTTTCTTACATTTTTAACTTTAACATTAAACTTAACACAACACTCAAAATCTACATATATCACATACAATAAAAATGTGCTTAAAAATATGATAAAAAGTGCAATCCTGTGTATTGTATTAATGTCTGCATGGTTCTCCAATAATTCTTCTTCTATTTTTTTCATCCATGAATTCAAATACACGTCATGGTACGACAGCTGTGACGAATGTAGTCATATTGAAATTTGACGTGACGTAAAGCAACGTCACATACGACCTTCTGATATACAGTGATGTTATAGGTCAATTGAATTATACCCCCTCAGTATATATATACATAGGAGTCATTGTGAGAAATGTAGCATATGTCTAATATTCAGGGGTTATCGTAGCCATGAATTTGACCAAACTTCATTGTGGTAAGGCTTTTCATATACTTTCTACAAAGGAATAGAACATAAAAGAAATGGCTTGAACCGAGCATTCTCTTCTTAATCTGAAAATCCACACAGCTTTAACGTCAGAACAGCATATAATATGTTTAAGCAAAAATTCTTATTTAAAAAAAAGCGAAAGTCAAATATAAGAAAAATCACAGAAATTGTTTTTTTTTGTCGTATTTCGTTCGTAAATAACTTTCTAGAATAAAATACCAAAACGAACGTAAATGTTTAATCTGCTTTACATTTTGAAAAAGAAAATTCCTTTTGTAAATACCTTTGACTACCTCCAGCTACAACCAAAAAGGATGAAAACAGACGTCCATGTTTCTGAGGTGACATATTCACGTTTGCTCGAAATAGAAAAATACGAGAAAAGGACTCATTTATTGCTTTATTTTTCTGACAAAGAAAGAAAGGAACACAAATTGTCGTTGCCATTTAAATTATATTTATCATTCGTATCGCCTTGTACCGTCTTCCTGATGCTAGACCAGACGAGAAAGGGGGAGTGGGTAGAAGGGGGGGGGGCGGAGTGGTTCAAAAGAGGCTATAAAAAAACGGGGCTAACTTAGAACACGAGGAAAATACTGAGATGTCTCCCGGTAAATGTGCCATAAAGATAAGCGTATATATTCTCATTTTGTATAATTCGTAAGGAAAATGAATTTGTCCCCAGGGCCCTACCTGGCTCATGCATGAGGATGTGTACACACAAGTTACCCCTCCCACTTCACTCATACACACATACTCGAATACACGCACGTAGGTGTGTTTAACATTCAAACAATAGACCCCATTGTTGTTTCCTTTGTTCAAATCCATTTAACCCTAACCTTAACAATACCCCTTAACAAAAGAGTTCTTCTGAGGACGTGGTGATTATTTTCAAATGACGTCTGAGGACTTGGAATTCCTTTGTTCACGTCCTCGGTCAGAATACAAAAGAAGTGTACAAATAATTCAACATGTAAATTACAACAGAAACTTAGCAGAAGACCACGTGCTATGGGCTCAATCACGGCAATTCTCTCTGCTAGAAGGTAAAAAAAATAACCAGGGAAAGAAATTCACTCATTTTAGCTCTCTTTCAGTGGTCTTTTCCTTCGTATAGTTGAATAATGGCGTGGGATGTGGTGGGAATGTGGTGGGAATGGAGTGGACAGAGGATATCCTGCTATTACTTCTTGCAATCCCAGTTAGAAAGCTCAAGGTTAGCTGGTGATTAGTTATATGTTTTGGTGTTCCATGATACCGATCTTAATCATAGCATGAAGTAAGCTATATTTTAATGTATTATAATATATATTACATTATGAAGGAAGCAGTAGCTATAGATCATCCCGATCCGAAAAGAAAACAAAAAATTAAAAGAGCAAAACAAACTGGCAAATAGAATATTTTACCTTGCCACCAAGGACATCTTCTTTGTTCCTTGACTATATGAGAAACTTTTGCAATAGTCGCACCCTCTCAAAAAGTCTGCTCTATTTTACAAATTAGACCAGATTTGTTAGAACAAAAGTCCCAAAAGTTTAATCTATATAGTTCAGAGTTTATCTTCATTTCTCTGCCATGCTTACGACATCCTCGTATTAATTATAACCAAGACTCCAGTTTCTTGAAAAATGTAATGCCATAATGTCGATACATTTCTGTTAAATAAACTAATAATTTTTCAATTTAAATGACGCGATTTTTTTAAGTCCATAAAGGTTGCTCATTAATCTAACGTGTCTTCAACACGATACTATGTTTTCCTTCATTTAACATGTTAGAGAAGGTAAAGAAGCTAGCTTACATTTGCTTCTTCTTCTTGTATTTATTCCCCAATATCTCGGCCATTATTACACTAAGCACTTTAATTGATTAAAATTTGGTTCTTTTTTCAATATTTTGTCATTTTTCGTCGAATTAAACGAGCCTTGATGGATTACTACTCTGTGTTTAGCTCGACTTTTTCCGCATTAAACGGACAAATCTTTCACTTATGGGAATTACAAAACGTGATAATAGGAACACTTGTCACATTGTTGCTCATATCGTAAACTGAACGTAAGGCCATTTATTATTAAGCCACCTGAAACAATTAAGCAGTTCTGCGAAAACACACGAATCAAGTCCATGAAAAGAAATTAGAAAAAGGTTTTATGATTTAATTTGTTTGATCGGCACCGAACACACCGCAGGCAATTGAACATAACATTTTTGATTCATTACTATATTATGTGATGAACGAAAACATGAAAAAAAAGAGAAAAAGGAAGAAAAAATAACCAACAATTAACAACTAAGGTTTCAGGGCCAAACGTTAATCATACGGGGGGGAGTGGTTTGTGTCCTGGTAAATGATGATTGATCTAATGTCGTTGTAGTGAGAGTATTAACTTACTGTGTGTTATATCATGCTAGTTTCATCTTCTTCTTCTTCAATAATCCCTCGAGAAATGATACTAGTAAAAGTGAGTTTGATATCCCAATAACCATAGAAATATATCAAAGAATGATTAAACATTTATTGCAACTATATATATATACATTGCAGGTAAACTTAATGGTTTGAGGGCGCTGCGCGTTGTCATATACGGCTCTGTCATTCACGCAAAGGCAAGTATATAACATGAACATTACCTTAAAGTAACACAAGGGTCTATAGTAGATCTTCGGAGAAATATTAAATCAAATACGATCAAACCTGAAACAAAATCAACAATTTTTTCTCAATTGCAGAGTGTAATTCAATGTTTTAATGTCAGTACGATTTTTCAACCGTTGTGTAAGTCTTATTGTTTATGTTATGCTCATCTGAAAAGAGGACTTTGCTTTTTTATCACAGAAACAGTTATACGACATTCTCCATTTTTGTTTCTATTTAGGCCTATACTTATCATGAAAGTCAACTTAATGCAAAGGCGGTGTTTAAACTATTAATGTTATATATATATATAATCGGCTTACTGTAGAAATATGAACGTCATGTTATGTAATGCATGAAACGAGAAGAGGAAAGACGGTGTGGGAGCGGGCCGATGAGGGGGGGGGGGGAGGGGGGGTTGATGGTGAATGAAAAGAACATTTACCGTTTCAATTTGAGAATTAATGTTGACGTTATCATTTTAACGTACTTAAAAATTGTTTTAATTTGAAGTTAGTTTGAATATGGTAAACATACTTTTGAATGTACAACCGATTCACACAGATGATATCAGTTACTACTGTAAATCTTACAGTTTTGTAGCACAGTCAAAATTGGATCGTGCTGAGATATCGGTAGCATTGTGCTATTAGGATTACAGTAAGAACTATTGATATGTGTAATCCCAACAATTTAATTAAACTGAAGTACACAGTAGATACTGTGTTCGACTGGACTTTACCGTATGTGTTCGTGTACATTATCAGTTTATTGGTAATAATAATATATAACGATATACCCGGTGGTAAATACACACTTAATGGCCTAGTTAAGGTGGGTTGGTGAATCTGACCGAATCAGCTACCAGCCCTTTTATTCACTATCTTCCCAAGTTGGGGTGGGCGTTGTGAGCAATGAAGTGTTTTTTTTTTTTTCAAGAAAGGGGAATGTTCGCACATGCGCATAGTGTGCGAGGTATAACCTGTTGACGTATAGAGCCACCACGTAATCAACTTTTCCCAGGATCATTAAGTCGCCCTCCTTGAGTCTCCACACCGAATATGATCCGCTAATAATGAAGAAAAGAGAACATGGAATAAAGTCTCTTCGTTATATTGTGGGTACCTTGCAATGTGATATCACTGTCGGGGGCCACACTCCGAGGAGAGATATGTTAATCCTCAGGTAAAGAGTTTAAATTAGCAAAAATCATAAAACACCCACCCACCCACTAAAAAAAAAAAAAAAAAAATGGAGAAATAAGTTAAGGAGGAATGTGCAAACCTCCTAATACTTTCAGCCCGACGACCTTACATAATTTTGGTGAACTGTTAGATCACACGAAACATACATACGTCACAAGTAGCATTATAGTCAGTTGTGGCGAGGTGGGGTGGGTGAGTGGGTGATTGGGTGATTGGGGCAAGGTTTGTGGGTCAATGAGTGGGCTTTGTGAAAGATGGGATATAAAAATAAAATGTGTTATCGATTTGAAGATATACTTATCAGGAAAAATGAATACTTCATAAATTTCCCTTTTAATAATATTGCAAGGCTCGATGAGTAAAGTGACTGTCCTTCTTAGTCTATTTCACATACTAAGTGGTTTATTAAAAAGCAAGGTAACACAAAATTATTTTTTTTGACAAGTTTTCGACGAAATGTTACGTAAGTGTAACTTGACAAGTTACGCAATACCATAATTTGTTTTTAATGTTTAATTTGTTTTCTATTTTTTATAATTCATTTATTTGTTTATCCCCAATTGTGTACAATGGGAAAGGATTTGTTGTCAAGTTAAGGGTAACACGTCAACTCAGTCAAGTTGACCGATTTATTCGAGATATCATTCTAGTGTCCCATCACAACGTGAGAAATATCATAGGCTATCTTTGATGTGTTGTCAATATGTGTGTAAGAGAACTGATCGATAATATATGAACCATCTCGTGTTCGGCAAGCTGATGACATGTTAAGACTCTTGGGCTTTCGGGAACTACGGTATATCTGTCTGTGTAATATATGCCTAAAGAGAGGAAGAGGGATAGAAAACGAGAGTTTTAAAGGTTGGGGAATTGCGCTATTAATTTAATAAGTAGCAAGAGGGGTTTGCCTGGGAGATAATGTGGTAAAGAGTGACCTTTATGAATGCAACAGTACAATGCATGTAAACATTTGAGGAATTTCCTCGGAGAGGTCATTATTCCCCAAATAATACTGCATGGACAATACCCCTTCACACATCCTGTCCCTCACACACCTCACCCCTCCCCCATCTGTATTGTCACAGAGAATAAAACACCAGAGCAAGTACGCAACGTTTCTAAAAAAAGAAATAATAATCACAATAATAGCAGTGTCGGCATAGACTTACACATATCTCTTAAGCTTTTCCAACTTCTTGCTTTGATTAAAATTATCGTATTTTAGTTAATAATCGCCAGATTAGGGTAAAAAATACCAGAAACTGCCGATCGAGCACACAAATTCTACTCCTCTCATGTCCAAGACACCGATTGAATACTTTAGATGTAACTATATAATATTACTGGCACGATGAGCTAGTTTATATACATCTGGCTGAGATTCGAAGAAAAGAATGAATAGAGGGAAAAAGTTACCGTCGTTACCAAACGCAAATAGAAAATTATATATTTCATGCGATAAGTAACATATTACATTAAGTTAAGAAATGAGGTAACGAGTTTTGTAGAAAATGGTAATTTTGTTTTGTTTTTGATGTTTTGATGTCATAGCGCCACCGTACGATACTTGACTTTCAGTATGCCCAGCTCCAAAGATGTATTCCGTAAGCAGTAAGTAGTTGTTCAAATGAAAAGTCATTGTATTTTACGTAATGTTTACAGGTTTTGATTAGCATAGCGTAGCATAGCATGCATAACATAGCATAGCATAGCATAACATAAAATAGCATAGCATAGCATAACATAGCATAGCATGAAGAAGAAGAAGATGACGAAGAAGAGAAGAAGAATAAGAAGACGGAGAAGAAGAAACGGCATAATCTCCCTTCATTCTTCTTTACATCTTTCAAAGGATCCAACCTTTGTTTTTTATTCATTATTTGCGCATTAGTGACCGCTTTTGACGTCATGTGGCAATAATTTATAAATACAAGTCTAGTTATATTCATATAATCTTGATAGATTAAAATAATCCATAGCAACGGCTAGGATTGTTAAACTGGAGAACAATTGAAGGGATTTAATATGCATCTTAGTTCGAGTGTGCTAGATTTTCCGTTATTTATTTATTTCCTCGGATAAGAATTCACATTCAGGAATTCTTCAACGATGAAGAAGGAAAGGGGTGAATTAATGACAAGGACGGTTGTATCGACAGGATAATACAGAAAGTGATGGACTAAGAGAGGCGGGACGAGTGGGGTTGGGGTGAAGGGGAGTTGGGATGGGGGCGGGGATATGAATTACTCATCTAATTCTTGTATAATTCTACCCTCTTGTTGGTCGAAAATATTCTCACATCTCATATATGATAGTTTTGTCTATATAGTATACTATTGTCCCATTCTATAGATCGGATAAATGATGTAACCTTGGAGATATCCAGGGAGGAGTCGCCAGCCCCCCCCCCCCCCATTCTCTCCACTGAGATGGGTAAATTGATATATTATCCTGGTCATTGGTTGATTAGTCCTATGTGCATATATGGTTCTTCTTCTTCAATTAAATTCACATAATTTTTCCAATTTTTTTATTAGCACAAAATTATGACGTGTTATTTAATTTTGCAAATGAGGAACATATAACAGTATTAACTCTAAGATTGTTATTCAAAAACCCAACATAATCCAGTTCATTTTGTTTTTTATATGATTTCAATTCTTCGAAGAATTAGTAACTCCACACAAACCTTATTGGAACCGAGTTCTTCGCATTGGGTTTTGATTGCAGTCATATTTACACAACAAACAAACACACCATCGGGTACTGCTCAAGGACAGATCACGAATGATAAATTTCAGACATCTTGCTGGAATTTCGAATATGATAAAAAATATTTATCGCATTCTTAAAATTCAGTTTAGATAATTTCGTAACACAATTTTTTGTTTTGTTTTGTTTTGTTTTTGTTGTTGTTATTATTATTATATAACCAAATACAAAGGGTATTTCGAAAAGTTATTCTAATAAAAGTGAAAATAGTGAAACGCATTGTCATAGGGGTACGACCCATGGGAATCAGTGGCCTCCCCCCCCCCCAATAACATGCTATAATAACACTAGAAGAATTATAAATACAATCACAGTTATTGTCAGAAGAATTATTCTATCTAAAGTGTTGGGGTTTTTCTTTGCTTTAAAGCAATGGAAATGCTGCCGATTTTGAACCGCGTTTTGAATCACTGAAAAGGAACATTAATAAGAGGGTAATCAACATTTTACATATCCACCACGTCCGATGTATGTTTTTGTCTTTAGTGTTCGAAATATTGACCACATTTTCGACTAAGGAGATTTTACTGAGGAGTTATAGCAAGAACTTTGTAGAACGCCGATACGTTTTGAGAGTATAGGCTGTATGTCTTTACATGTTAGTGTAGAACAAGAATAAAAGTACAAATACATCATTAAACTGAGTTATTTTTACATTTTAAAACTTATAAAATGTATAGGCTATATAAAACGTGTTAGGCTGAAATATTATAATTGTATATTAATTATATAGGTCACTGATATGGCGATGACAAAAAAAAAAAAAAGCTCTGAGGATAATTCTATCAAGTTTTTTGATTTACAACTTTTCACTATACTTCAAACAATATTTCGAATCCTTGTATTAAATCTTATTTATGGTTAAGTCTGTTTTACCTTTTTCTGTTGTTGACGAACTACCTTGGAATAACCTCAATTGATACGTGTACAAGGTGTGAACTAAATTTGTTCTGTCTACATAGTATGGCTACAAATATAGGGATTTACGCATAGATTTGTGATTACTAAAATAAAATTAATAAAAATGTACACCTTTCAAACTTCTAAATGACTAATCAAAACCTCTCGGTAAGAAAGAAGATTTCTGTCTTTTTATGCAATCTAAGTAACGTGTTCACGCAATGGACCCCTTATCCCTTATTCTCAGAACGTGAGATTTATACCATACGCTATACGCACTATTAAGCAACGAATTCAATTAGGCACACTAGATAGTTTAACGTGAACACAACCCGGCAAAAAATGCCCCAACAATCACCCTTATTTCCAATTCATATAAGTGACGCTTAAAACATTTTTCACAGCCTTTATTCGCATATATTGGACGGATCGTATATAATAATAATTATTAGAAAGGGTCTCATTTCTCCCTTGTGAATTTGTAAACTAGTTTTCCTTGCATTAACCATTGTCGATACGTTATTTAGTATAACCTATATACATTGCATCGGCAACTCTGGACCTAGCCACCTTGGAAAGCCAAAAGGGTCTAAATGCGTATCGGTGACGCCAACCATTTCTTAAAGAAATAAACCAAGTACTATAAAAATGTGGCAGATGACCTACTTATGGAGTGCCAAGAGAGCAATAATACACCACGCTAAATAGCAATACCAGATCTTGTTTGAAAACCCTATGGCATCAGATATGATTGTTTTTTTTTGCCTTTTTTTACCATGAAAATTTATTTGTTCTTTGTGGCTTAATAATTAAAATGACGTTTTTTGATGAATCTTTTATGGGAAGAAGCTATAGCTCATTTTTCTGTGCTTAGTGCGGGATACAAATATAAATATATATATATATATATATATATAGTTTTTTCACTGTTCTTGATTTTCCAACTCATTACGATTTTCATATATATATATATATATATATATATATATATATATATATATATATATTTGAACACAGGTATTTCCACACACAGTATTAAACTTATAAAGGACGTGTCTGCCGTGGACGTGGTCTGAAGCTTATTGTTATCCCTATATATACTATGTGTTAATGAACTGTAAATTAGTACAATTAGTACAACTTTATAACAATTTCCATACTTACTTTGTAGCCAGATCAGGTTCTATTATTTGGTTAAGATCAGTAAACACTGGTTGCTCATCTGGACCGGGGGTAGTGGTTGAGGTGGGGTCTGGAAAGCTGGTGTGGAAGGAGTGAGCGTGGAATTTGTTTTGTTTGGCAAAAGCAGGCTATATCCCTAAAACTATACTTTTCTTCGTGTGTAGCTATCCCGACCACGTGACCGCTACCGTGTGGCGTGATACGAAGGGATGATACTGCACCACGCTTGCTGTCGTCCTTACCACGTGACTACAGTGTCATCGGATTGCATTGGGCTATACGAATGGGGGCAATTGGTACGGCGAACACACCATAACCAGGTGCGTATCCAGGGGGGGGCGTTGGGGGCGCGCGCCCCCCGGGTAAGAAAGAGAGGAGAGAAAAAAAGAGAAGAAAAAAGAAAAAAGAGGGGGAAAAAAGAGGGGGAGGAGGAGAGGAAGGAAGGGAAAAGAAAAAGAAGAAAGAGAGAAAAGGGAGAAAAGGAGGGAGATAAGAAAAACGCCAAGATCTCGGGAAGAGAAAGAGGAACAGTGAAATCATTACAGCGCTGATCCCTATTATATACACAGGGTAGCTAGTGACGGATCTAGGATTTCGGAAGGGGCGTGTGCCTCACCCTACCCCTTACACCGACAACTCCATTTTTGACGTTTCCATTTTCCCTCTCTCACTCGTGATCAATATACTATATATGGTCTACCATAACGCGTGTGTGTGTATATAAGCCTTAAACAATTGTAGAATTGTGTTATGAAACCAACTGTGGCTGGTCTCGAACTCGACCGTGTCGTCGGGCAACATTACGCATTTCGGGAAGGGGGCAACCGCCCCCCCCCCTTCAGCATATTTTTTTTTTATGACATTGCTAGTAATTTCAAAATTGAAAGTGCTCAGATGCAACTTACAAGGCATGCGAAGTGTCACTTCCAGCGATCTGGGAGGCATTTCCGGCAAAATTTGCTTTTACGCTTCGCGCTAACAAATGGTCCTGGGTAGTGCCATTTCCAGCGACCTGGGAGGGATTTTCGGCCAAACTTTTCTTGTTCGCTTTGCGCCAACTTATGGTGACGCAACACTTAGATACTTTGCTTACAGGCATCACCTCTCCCTTGGCAAATTCCTCGCTACGCGCCCGGTGTTCGAATTTGTAAAGCAAACAGCAGATATCACATTATATCAGTGAGCATGAAAATGGCGTTCCAGGATGAACAGCCTCAATACTGTCCGACTTGCCCGAAAAAAATAACCAAAAATTTTCGCTGATGTCAATATCATATAAGCAAGCAGCGGTTGTTAGCCTACATTACATGCAATCGTGTACCGTACGGTCCGTCGGGATGATAATGTAAACAACGAAATGTCTTATGCAGATGGAGAAAAAGCATGGAGGTCCAATTATGTCAAAACTATATTTTACATTAGTCATGGAGAATTAGGGACTGCACCCCTCGCCTCTTACGCCTATGTGTGTAGTGTCCGGTTTCGGAGTTTTATAATAGCCGTTATAAGAGGTTTTAATATTTGTACACCAATAAATTAACTGAGTCTGAATTTTCGAAAATTTCTGACCATCATTCTTCATCACACTTCCCTCTACTCGTGCAATTTCAGAGCTCCCAACTGACCCGCAATTCGCGGGTTGGACCCGCATTCTAACACCCAAACCCGCTGACCCGCGAAAGCTTCCGAAAAACCCACATTGTAATTGTCAAGTATACATAAAAAAAAATTGCAATAAATTTTGACTTAGCAACCATCATTTCTTAAGCATTTAGCATAATAGAGTATAAAACCTTTACAGCATCATTTGAACCTTAAATTAGCCTCTATTTCTTTTCATTGGGGCGAGCAGCGAACATTTTCATGCCACGGGAAAGAATGAATTATCACCTACTATTCAATTTATTGATGTTACACACAAAAAAATGCATAGTTCTCAGAAAATTTTTGGTGTCAAAAGCCTTTCTAAGTGCCACCATTTTACATGTAGGCATCACCAGAATTCCAAAAAAATTCAAAAGGGGAGGAGGACACCCCCTCCCCTTATACCCCTCCCCCAGGACGGCGATTCGTGGCATGGACCAGCTTTTGCCTTCTCAAGAGTTGGGAGCTATGCAATTTTGACCGGTCTGTTAGGGGTTGATGGAGGTTTTTCTATATTGGTTGTCCATAGATGAAATTTTGTGCGACATTATGGGTATGTTTTGAAGTGAGAATGTGAATTTTCAAATTCTGAACAAATAATGGACTTGAAACCTTGAAAAGTGGGGCTGACGGATATTGTGGGCAGCGACGTAGAATCACCTACAAAAGCAATGATCCACAGGTCATGCGATGAGGTCGAACATGATTTGTGACTGGTGACAATATTCAAAAAGGTTATGGATGGAAAAAAAAAACTATTGGGAAATACTTCGTTCTCAGGCAAAAGTGTACATCTGGTTGGTCATTTCAAGGCCGAGAAGTACCATTTCCGGTGATCTGGGTGGTATCAAAACCAGAAATTTTCTTGTACGCTGCGCGCCAACCGATGGTGGCGCTCCGCTTAGATAGTAATTCGCGACCCCCGGGTTAGAAAATCCTGGATACGCGCCTGATAACCGTGGAAGAGTGTCAACTTGAAGTAAACTAATACCGTACCGGCAGATTCCAGTTCACAGAGGATCTATATATATATTTATATCTCCTAAAGGTCCTCATAACTGTGTTCATATTCTTGTTTTTCTGGAGTTTCTGACACTTTTGATTATTTTCAGACATTTATAGGAACGTTCAATTAAACCATTAAATAGCACAACGAGGCTGGGACTTGCTCTATGGGTGGATGGTTGGGAAATTACGTGCAAAATAATGAAATCATATAAGGAAAGGTTGTTTACCCTGCTGTTACACAATAGGGAAAAACAACTGACCTTACCACAGAAAAGTCATTTATTGAACTAGATATTATGATTCCATTATGTATGTATGTGATATGAAACTCAACATTTTTAGATGAAAGAACGGTTCTTTAACACCGTTGGAATCTTAAAAAACGGTTGAAAATACTTTTCCACGAATAGATGTTTTCCTTTCCAGGTCAAAAACTAAGATACAACCGGGTTGAAGTTGTACCGAAGTAATTCATAATGTAGGGCGGGTAAGGTATTTTTTAAGAGATCAAGTAAAATTGCACCCAATAAAATTTCGTTTTTTTGTAAACAGCTGTTGACCTAAAGTATTCTCCTTATATAAGAAACATTACAGCGCATGCTCACATATAACACTGGAATAAGTTTTCGTCATGGAGGATCTGTAAATTTCCCAAAGCTAAGCAAGGTGTTCATGATCGAATCCAAGACTTTGAAAAGGAGGGGGACTGGAAGTCCTACACCCTCCTCTTCACCACACACACATAAATTGACGTATATACAAATCTGAGGGATATTTAAGCTAAAAGGGTATAGGCCTAATATAAGGTATAAACACAAGGTTTTTCAAATAACTCGATACTTTAAATATGTTGTGTGGAACTGAAAAAGGGTGGTGGGTGGGGAGGGGGTTGGTGAGGGGTCAAATACAAACACATACAGGATTGAATTATGTCAGAACTAGAGTAAGACCGATAAGCCAAGTTTTCTCACGTTTCCTCCAAAGCGTCCCACCTTTCTCACGTTAGTGTTAAATCTATCTCACTTCAGTGTCCCACCTTTCTCACGTTAGTGTTAAATCTATCTCACTTCAGTGTCCCACTTTTATCACGTCAGTGTCCCACCCTTCTCACGTCAGTGTCCCACTTTTCTCACGTCAGTGTTTTACATTTCTCACGTCAGTGTCCCATCTTCCTCACGTCAGTGTCCCACCTTTCTCACGTCAGTGTCCCACCTTTCTCACGCCAGTGTCCCACTTTTCTCACGTCAGTGTTTTACATTTCTCACGTCAGTGTCCCACCTTTCTCACGCGAGTGCCCTACATTTCTCACGTCAGTGTCCCACCTTTCTCACGCGAGTGCCCTACATTTCTCACGTCAGTGTCCCATCTTTCTCACGTCACGTCAGTGCCCCACATATCCGCAAATGAAAGGATCAATATGGGAGACTCCTCGCGTATCTTCGAAAATAATACTGACGTTACATTACAGTATAGCAGGGTTGTCCAACCTTTTGCAGAGGAGGGCCACATGGAATGATTATGATGAAGGAGGGGGCCGCATGAACCCAAGGCAACAAAATGTGAGCACTGCGCGTGGAGCGCAGTTGTTTATTTTCCTTCCCGATAAAACATCTTGGCGGGCCGGGCGCAACCCTGCGGCGGGCCGGACTGTGGCCCGCGGGCCGTAGGTTGGACAACCCTGCAGTATACCTTTCTATAAAAATGTCAACTCACTTAATACAAATATCATATTACATAATTAATTTCTAATCTATCTGATTCAAATAAGTGACCAATCTAACAAGATTTAAGAATTTAGATATAATATATTCCTTGGTCACAATTTCTTACAAAGAGGAACTACTTTTTTCGAATGGTGTATCATTATCAATCAAGTAGGCATTCGTGATATAATTGTCACCTCCATGTGCTAAATTCCGTTACAAATTTCAGTACCCCAGAGACGGAAGATATGATTCCATACTTTACGCTATTCAATTTACAGAGTGATCAAATCATCTCAACCTACGGGGTAATGTGAAATCTCACTACACCTGATAGTTTCCGTGCACATGTAACTAAAAAAGAAACGACCACTAAATAAGTAGTTCAAATGATTAGTTGATTTTAAGATATCAGATTGATAAATGGGAATATAACCGGTTGTAGACAGTGAGCAAAACGGCGAGATAATACAATCCATTCCACACTACCAGCTGAAACTTTCATCTCAATATATTGATCCTATTGCCCTAGATATAGTTGTTTTAAAGGTAACATTTTTCGCAAGATAAGATATATTTGGTAATTTATAAAGAAAATCACAGAATTCCCCCCCCCCCCGTTTTCAATTGCCACAATGGTATCTCTGCTTCTTCTGTTTAAATGGGATGCATTTGCTGTCGGACATTCCGTCATGATGTGGTCTCACCAAATAAAAATTAACAACAAATTTTAATGCAAAAACTAGCCGCCAAAGGAATATCCATTGAGCACATACAAATGATCAGTATATATCTTATGTATGTAATATTTGTGGTAACCTGTATTTAGAAGTAGAAAGTTTTCATTTCCGATCGTGATTAATCTTCGTGATATACAGATTCGCTGAATCAAGAGAATTTACTTTAGTTCAGTTGGCAGAACGCAGGCGGCCACATGGTCACCTGTTCCAATCCACTATTAGATAGTTTCTTTTTCCCCAGCCAATTTTCCATTGTTCATTTTACTACTTTTTCATATTCTGAAGATAACCTTATTGTTATTGGAAAGAAGATCCCTCTTTGGAAGATTAAGCGGAAAGTTATCTCAGCTGATCTGTTAACTATAGAATATGATATTATTAAAAAAGATTTATTAAAGTGATGACCCGTAATTTTACCGTGCGTTACTCACAAGATTAACCACGGTCAGCTGACCTGAATGGACCAATAGGATTTAGGAATCTTTACTAAGTATGAATGAATTATTCTTTCTTCATTACAAAACTATACGTAGAAGTGAATTACGTACAAACATGCATCATGAGCAGGGTTCATTCTGTGACATCATCCTAGGAGATGAAAAAAGCTTACAATAAGCTTTCGAAAGTACATCTTTATTAACTCATAGCCTATTTTGACTACCTTCACGAAAAGAGTATTTATAAGGCTTTGTAACGGAAAAAAACAACATTATGTGATTTATTCTACCCATGCAGCGTTCCTATTTTCACAGATGAGTTCATCATTTTAACTGGCACATATTCATATAAAAAAAATATATCCTTAAACCTTCATGTTCTTAAAAAGAGTTGATATTATATTTGATTCGATAACAGTTTTTACATTGACATTGAATAAGTATCATTTTAACAGGTAAACTGGTTCTTATGACCTCGAAAATTTAGGTTATGGAGGTCTTTGAACGCCAAATGGGATCCCGTTTGACTTCATTCCTATAATACCCATCGACCCGAATCTTCTAAAGTGAACATCAAAGAATAGGACAAGTTGAAGTTTTCGGAATGAATATCTATACCGACAGACCTATATATGAAATTAATAGCGACGTCTGACACCCTTCAATGGATTAAGAATGGTACAGGCGATGTACAAACGTTACAGTTATTGTGATAAATATAGATTATGTTTCAAAATCATTTCTTTCAAAAGTTATCGGTTTTGCCTCCAAAGTGTTGTGGTCCTAAGAATTTGTAAACAGTTTCCTTACATGTCCCTGGACGTTCCTGTTCTCCATGTTATTCCCAGATATTTTGGCAAAGATAAGACATTTTAAATGTCTCAACTAAGCAAATTTCGCTGAGGGTGGAAAGGCTGAAATATAGTGTGTTTGCCAGTAAACACGTGACCATTCTTTGATTTATGTTCTAGCATATTTGGTGGCAAATTTTGATTTGCATGTCATCTAAAACATATTAGCTTAATTTTACTTACATGGACTGTATACGGTGTTTCGTAAATCGTGCTTAAAGTAGCTTAATTTTAATGACGAGAACAGATCGAGTATACTGTCTCCTTGTCAAAAAACAATGTTCGATAGTACATAACAATTGTTCAATACTGGATAACAATTGTTCAATACTGGATAACAATTGTTCGAAATTGGATAACAATTGTTCGATATTGTATTACAATGGTTTGATAATAGATAGCAATTTTTCGATATCAGTTAACAATTGTTCGATATTACATAACAATTGTTCGATACTGGATAACAATTGTTCGATATTGGATAACAATTGTTCTATGTTGGATAACAATTGTTCGATATTGTATTACAATGGTTTGATAATAGATAGCAATTTTTCGATATCAGTTAACAATTGTTCGATATTACATAACAATTGTTCAATACTGGATAACAATTGTTCAATACTGGATAACAATTGTTCGAAATTGGATAACAATTGTTCGATATTGTATTACAATGGTTTGATAATAGATAGCAATTTTTCGATATCAGTTAACAATTGTTCGATATTACATAACAATTGTTCGATACTGGATAACAATTGTTCGATATTGGATAACAATTGTTCTATGTTGGATAACAATTGTTCGATATTGTATTACAATGTTTTGATAATAGATAGCAATTTTTCGATATTGGTTAACATTATTGTTCGATATTGGATAACAATTGTACGATAATGGATAACAAGTGTTCGATAAAGGATAACAAATGCATCGTGTTACATATTAACAGAAGTTTCGATATTGGATAGCATTTGTTTGATATTGGACAGTAGTATACTTATTGCAGAAATAACGGTTAAAGTAGGAATTAGTCATGAAAGTATTTTCCCAGACACTGATTTTCATTTCACTGTAATGATACAAAAACACCGTAAACAAGTATTGACAAATGCAAACTTGTAGAGAATTCCGTAACTTTGCTCAATCCTGACGAAAGATGGGACCTTCGCAGGACATAAACTGATAAAACACGAAAGTAAATGATCCTGCATATACATAGAAAATTGTCACTATAAACAATTACGTTTAGATTTTTCATTTAAGTTTTATGCATATAGGATGAGCAGTCTATTTTAAAGTTATAACATTTGAAAAGTAACATCTATCTTATATACCACATTGACAGATAATTAAGTTGAAATATTTAAACAGAGCTGTCATATTTACACAATTAGATATTCATGATATAATTCAATTCTTTCAACCACTCTTTTAGTAGCCTGAAGCATCTTCAATGGACCAGTATTGAGACATCATGTGTACCAGCGGTAAGCTTCAATCGCTTCAACTTTGTTCGAAAGAGTCATTTATTGACAGAATGATTGAACGTCGGTTCCTATAGCAACCCTGTATCCACTTTAACCTTATTTCTCTTTCACATTTTCTGTTCCGTGTTTAATTTAGAATAAAGAGAGAAAATATAAGTACATCAACGATGATATTTCTAAAGTGTCGAAAAACTTCAGGAATTAGAACAGACAGCAGTCTTTGACTGCGATAAGCTTCCTTTTTTAAAAGGTTATTTTCAGAAATTTCCCGATCTTACTCGATTCTAGATTTCCTTACAGTTACAAAACTCACTAGTTAGACTAGTCAAGTTTCATTTCAAATAATGCCATAAAATTGCGGAAATGCTTGAAATTCTCAACTTGCTGTTTTTTTTTTTACAATTTCTTTTGTTTACAATAGGTTTAATCCTGATATGCAAATTTGGATTAAGCCTATATACTGGCTTAATACTAATATGTAAATGCGCACAGGCCACGAAGGAGGATGGAAGCAAATTTATAGAACTATTTGCTCATTGACGTTCCTTTGTGGGATCGACTTTTAAGAAAATCCTTCTTCTTTTACAAATTAAGATATTTTGTTTGGTTCGGGGAAAGGCTGTATTTATCCAAACATCTTATTCTAATATTTTTTATACAGCTACAAAATGCTTTCTTCAGATGTTCTGCGTTGTCCCGTGTCTGTTTTGTTGTTGTTGATTTGCGTGGTTTGCTTTGCATGTATCACTATGTCCAGAATATGTCATTACATTTTTATTAAAAACCAATTTTGATTTGATTGTGAAGGCTAAGATTATACAGTATTTGTTTGGAAGAGCTTAAACGTTCGTTGAACAATGGCTAATCCATCCCTGCCTCAATAACTGTACATTTCTGATGTCTTAATGCCCATTTTATGTAAAGAGGATTAAGGTAAAGAGGATTAAGGCTAATACCGGATTATAAAACTCTCCAGTGGTCATCGGTTTTCTTTGAAGCTAACAAAGATCATTTAGTTTCCAACCTATAGAACTTACCGAAACTCGGTACGATATGTCATGATTAGTGTACACAGCCTGCATTTGGTGAAAAATACACCTATAAAACAACACTGTACCATAGTAAAACGGAATAGGTAAGTTTGCGTTCTAAAGGTTATCATTTTACAGCGACTGTTGTTTTAAACTTATTATATGATAAGAGATTTGGGTGTGTCAAAGGTACTACGTTTAAGAGTTAGAAAGCACTAATTTCTATGTATAACTTAATACCACTAAGAACAAGATGTATAAACATCCATGACAGTTAAATTGAACTTGTTAAAATTGTTAATATTCTATGAAGTTTATCATATTACTAAGTATTATTAAGTAATATGTATTCATTTCTGTGAAAATCTATGGTACTCGACAAAACTTTGACTTATAAAACTAAGATGGTATACAATATTCATAAAGAGCAGTCTTTGAAATAGGTGTGTAGCCAGACTTCGTGGCTGTAATGGGGAAACGTCAACATTTTGTCCCCATGTTTAGAGTCAGCGATTAAGGTTTAATTTACGCCTTTATCGATTACTTTGCATGTCACGATATAGCCTCTACCCTACAAGCGCAACCATTTTTTCTTGTAGGCGGGAACCTAGTTGTTATGTTGTCCAGTGTAAAAATGAAATAATTAGGATTTTTTCAATATGGGGGGGGGGGGGCGAGTGGCTGATTAAATACAAAATGTTTGCTATATTTTGCCACTTCTGAAGTTCGACCACATAGGCTGTACCTCGTGTACATATTATATGCCTATGTACCGCACTTCCTACTTTTTTTTGTAATATTCTGTCAGCCAGGAGGGGGGGGGGGGTTGCTGCGGGCCCCTGACTTTTAAGGGAGGTTAAAGTCCCCTCAGACATATAAGTGGTTGCGCCCATGCTCTGTCCTCATGTTTTGAGTAATTGTCTGTATCATTACTTGTAAACACTTATGGCTTGCATTGCTCAGTCACCAACTACACAAATCTCATTTGAACTGGATTCAATGCAAACATTTATATCCAAAGTTTGGTATTTTCTTCAATATTTACTTTGAGTTTGCTAACCGAGTGATCGTTCGGATCAGAATGCTGTTAATCCCGTCGATTGCAGCAGTAAAGAATTGTATTTATATTTTGCTGCAAATTTTCAGAGCAGAACGATATGTTTCATTATTTATTTATGGGGATTCGTGACGTGAGAAATCTCCACTAACTTGATGGTGTTATATGTAGGTTAAGTTACATGCAATCACGTTTTTCAACTAACAAATGCGTTGTTAAGGCTAAAATGATACAAAATAAGAATCAGTTTAATTGCTTCAAAAATACAAATTTGGTTTGGTGTTAAAACAGAGCCTAAACATCATACATATATAAATATATGTACATATATTTAAATATATATATATATATTCGAATCCAGATGGAGGCTAGAAGGTTTTTCACTGTTCTGGATTTTCCAATTTATAACCGTTTATATATATATATATATATATATATATATATATATATATAAACGGTTATAAATTGGAAAATCCAGAACAGTGAAAAACCTTCTGCCTCCACCTGGATTCGAACCCGGGCCTCCCGCTTTATATGCGGACAACCTGACCAATTACACGATGGACACAAATAGGCTATGGACACGTATTTATTTATACAAACATACAAATCCTTGACCTTTTAACAAAATGATATCAATGGAAAGACAAAAGAACTAACTAACTGATAACCACTTAAATGAACGTACGCATTTTGTACTTAATGCATTAAAAACGGTACCGTATAGCCTTTCATTACAATTTTATATTCTCTTAAAATATTCTTGTTTTTATATCGAATAAAGGTGCTTGAATAATTGGCTTCAAGAATATAGGATAAAGAAAAGACGAACTGGATCATCGAATAATTTGTTTGCTGTTTGAACCCACAACAATGACTTTTGTCCTGCATTTAATCATATATGAAAGGGAAGGGATTAAACGGATATCAATGGAAAACGAGAACCATATTTCAATATTTCAAAATAAAACTTTAATATCACGGTCGAAGTCGATTATATTCCGTTATTAAAATAAACAGGTGGGCTTGAAGAAAATCTGGAAGTGGGGTCGTTAATTATTCATAATGGCAACACTGTATGTAATTATTAAAGAGTGAATAACCATCGGAAGGTTTCCATGAAATAGTTGTAAAATCGCCGCAGTTGCAAGCAAAGTTTCATCGAAGTAATTATATGTTCTGGTGATAGAAACTATTTGATATTTACGTATAATTAAATCATGCGAGACTAAATAAGGCTAATATATCAGTTTCATAGTTCAAAACAGAAAAAAAGTTAGAAACTTACCTCTGTTCACCGTGGGTTTTGTTTCAATTTTATTACAATTTAATATTTTAGAAAGATGGTAGGTCCAAGAAGAGTAACGTTGCAGTTTATTTCTTTACTAATTCAATATCTTCTCAGTTTCACATATTTCCAACCATTACCTGTCTGAGCCAAGTTGCTATTATCACCCACTGACTGTTTCTGAGATTTTAATACATTCATGTAAATGTTGAGTTTAAGCTGAAGCCTGTATACATCCCGGTTTCCTCCCGATATTCAATCAATTTGGTATCAATCAATCAATCAACTTGGTACATTTAGATGAATAGTGTCCTGCTGTAGCTTATCTATCCCGATGAGAATATCAGTTCATGTTCATATTTCAAATGACGTCATTCTTCACATTAAAGGGACTGGGTCGTTAAGTTGACATCAAAGGCAATCCGATTTATACTTGCAAATACATACACGTAACTTATAATAATTTTGAATACTGTAATAACATGTGTTGATAACTGATGGTATAAGTAACATTAATGAATGACTTACAGATGTGTTATAATGTTAGGAAGCGTAAAGCTGATAACGCTGGATAATATGTAGCCAATGCAATGTTACATAATGTTAAGAAGGTATGGATAGGCTAACATATCCTAAGTAACCCTTTAACGGGCTGAATATGTTACTCACAGTAAAGTTAACTACTATGCATCGAATAATGTTGGACAACATGTTACCAACAAATATATGCTAATAACTTGTATACAACATATATCTCTAATAATGTAAACCAGCATGAAGATAATTATGTTGGATAACATGTAAACAATATAATGTTATTTAACATGCAAATAATGTTGAATATTGTTAATAAAATGTAGATAACATTTGCTCATATGCTAAACAACAGACCGAAAACTCTAGTTATGTTAACTATTTTGAATGGAATAATGACGGATAAAATTAACTAATATTGTTAAATAATGTATATAACTTGTAAACAATGGATTGTAGGTCACATTCAAATATGTAAATATAATAATGTTGGATGGTATGCGGCCGATATAATATTTGATAACATGTAATAAGTGATGTTGAATAATGTTAATAACATGTACATAAAAGCATGCTTACAAACATTAATAAAGTAAGTTCTACTATATAATTGTAACAACTATACCCTCGCATAGCCTGAAGGTAATAATGGTGGCTGGCATGTATTTAAAGCTTCTTATTACAGTATCATTAATCACTGTGGCCAATTTAAAACCCATACTAATTAATTAATATCATAATTTTGTTTTGGTCAGGCAGTATTATCTGATATTAGAATCAATCGTGTTTATTGAAGTCTCCACGATGACATATTACGGTACATCAGATATCGACTTTAGTTAAAAGAATTGTTGTAATAACATCTGCTCTAAAGACGGGAAAGGTTGAATTGAAATGTCCTGAAGGGAGTACTTCGTCTTTCTACGTATACATAAACACCTAAGACACTTATTATTGGTCACGCAGTTTGGTTACTTTAAAGAATTCTACTTGTTAAAACTTTAGAATAAAAGGCAAGTAACAAATGCACATAAGACATAACATGTAAGACTAAGAAACAGTACAATGGTAAGTACTTATAAGAAAGTAAATGTAAATGTATAATGATAGGTATTTATAAAAGGGTAGGCGACTATAAGGCAGTAAAGAAGTATAAACTGGCAACCACATATGAAGGTGTATGTATGTAGTCAGAATACCCAGCAGAAGAAACTACTCAAAGCTAATATCAAATAATGAGTCACTCTAACATAGTCAGAGAATATTAAATATTAAATAAGTAGTAAATAGATAACATCGAAACATTTTCGAAACGTACTTCAATAAGCAAAGGGTAAGAAATGATCCACGGATAGAAACTACCATAGTTACTATCAAGAATAATAAATATATAGTAACTGTAAAATATAGAATCATCTTCGAAACGTTTTCTTTTTGGAATAAGCAAAATGCAAGAAATGAACCGCATTATAAATAGATTTAAAGAAACTATAAAATCGAACTTAACTGTAAGAACGTTATCACTTTTAATACAGAAAGTAATGATATATTTGTACCCATACAATAAACGAGTTGCAATTATGTATATATGGGCTAACTATCAAATACTATATAAGCAGTACCGGTAACTCTCAAACAGTAATTCAGTATAAATTGTAAGTATATTACGGTAGTAATTATACAACACCTAATTGTATTCTGGTCATTTGATTGGTCAATTGCTCGTTGATTGCATGCAAAATCCGCTCGATTCCACTCTATGAAATAGAACCATGGGTTATACTTTTTTGGTAGCACTTTTTTCAATGGTAAGAGAGCACAGAAACCTGTCTGTTCAAAACAGTCTGTTGCATGAGTGCATTTTACCCATCTTAATATAATATGTTGTATAAAACAAATAATGAATGGTTTCCATTCGTGCAATAGTGCAAATATTTCATTCGTTGAAAGATGTAATTTGTTCCAATGGAACATTCCATCTTTCAACTCATGAAATATTTGCACTATTGCACTCATAACCATTCATTATTTGTATACTATAACATGGTAACTATAAAATTATATTTCCTTTACAAAAGTAACGAGATACAATATCAAATGCTTAATAATGCAAACGAAGACGTTTAAGGATATACTTTGTTTATAAAAAAAGAAAAGTGATTATGATTTTCTAGAGTTTGGAATAATTTTTCTAACCAATTCAACCTCGTTATCTGTTTCTTACTGGCTCAGAATGTATTTCAGTTTATATGAACAACCGGTTGCATTTACTAACTTATAGTTTATCATCTGTTGTTTACTTTAGACCAGATCAAATCGTTCTTATTTCTTTTTCCAATGGTTATATACGAAATATTTTGAATTCGTTTTTTTTTCAGTGTGAAAATGGTATGGTAATTTCATTAAACCTTATGCAAGCTAGTTTTTTGTTTTATGATTTTAATAGTTTATTTTGAGCTGATGATCTTATTAAGATTATAAGTGTGATCAGAATGAGAGTAAATTATTCAGATTTATGGGGCAGAATTTATACACCTACTGATGACGTCATAAAGGAAAATATGACATAAATTTGTTGTAGTGTGACAAGAGTTAACCGAGTAATGATAGTAACTAAATCAACCTATACTGTTTTATTTGAATTAAGGAAATCCAAACATTATGCTTTTAAATATATTGATATTTTTGTTGCAAATCATTCCGTTTTGGTCTGCCATTTTACTCAAACTACTGAGTGTAACTAAAAGCACAAAACTGCAACTAATCAACATAAAGATACCGTACACCCTCCTAGATTTATCTCACCAACGAGAGCTTGATGAAGGAGATGTATAGAAGATCTCACCAGTTTGTCGCGCAGATACTTTCCTCGTTACTGTAACTCATACGTTACATAGCAACTGGGAACATTACGCAATTCTACCATAGAAATTGTAGTGTTTATTACAAATCAGATATGATCTATATTTTTCGTCAAAACTTAAAAAAACTAGCTTAGTTAATCAGAATAACCCTAGTGCAAAGTGTGACACAAAAAGAATACAAAAGGAAAATAATAATAATAAGAAAAAACAAACGAAATTAAATGAAACAAGTAACAACAAAACAATAACATAAAAGCCCATATATGAAAGAAAGCACAGATTCTTTCGCAGTGTTATCTTAAAAAAATAACAAATATAAAAAAATTGTTATTTTTATATATGTCGGCAAAGGAATAAAATAAGACCGGTGTGAAGCAGGGAGTAGAACATTTGGATTCTTTTTAGGATTTTTCCCTTTAAAACTATTTGAATATCAGAAATCTTTATCAGCCTATAGAATCAACAAAATTAAAGAATTATCTTTGGTTTTGAGAGTTTTACAAGGTTCCTGCCTTGAAACGTAATGAAAGTTTTACGTGCAAGAAATACTATGAACACCATTGTTAAAAGATAGTTTGTTATCTTGAATTTAATGTATGTTATTTTCCCGGATTACGAAACTGCTGCAAATACCCCAACCTCGTAGCCTCAAACACCTCATTTTTTACATTGTTTTTTTTTATCCATCTATACTTTCTTTTATCGTCATTTCAATTTAAAGTAAAATATATTGAGGTTCAGTTTTACTTTAATAGAACAAATGAGTAAAAGTGTAATGTAAACTGAATTAATCAACATCAAATAAATTACGGTATAGTTCAATTCAATATGAGTAAGGCGCCTTTCATACCTTCTAAAATTCGTGGGTGTTTGGAAATGTTTTTTTCTCGTTTCCCTAAACAAATTTTGTATAGAAAATCAGACGATTGATTGTAACTCAATTGTTTTGCACAATTAGTATAAAATAGGATATAACAAAATTGATAAAGATTACCAAAAACATGTATTAAACATTTATTTTACATACTTCCTTCACTTCGGTAAAATAGTTTCTTCAGAATTCGAAAATAACTTTCGATAAATCAAAATGTTAGTCTAGATTTACGCAACTTAATAATTTTATGCAGTACTATATCTAGTGATTTCGTGACAGCCACATTTATAACCCTTCAACCGAAACGGGAGTGTCTTTCTTCTCAACAACGGCCCTTTTCGTCAGACATTCAATTAGTCTAGAACTACTCTTTGGTGAAACAATATTTACGTGCACGCAAATCGAATCACCATTTTGTTGATGTATAGACTATAACATGTTAGTATTGACTAATGTACTTTAATACCACATAAATATTCATCTACTAATGTTATAGCAGCCGAAATATTTTTTATGCAACTAATTTCCAATACGCCATTTCTGTTTTGTTTGTGCTTATGATCCAATTTTGAATATTAAGATATATATAGGTCCTGCCAATGCCCCAGCGTCATGACTTCAAATTTCGTTTTGTATAGGTCGCTGTAACGTCCTACATATCCAATATCCGTTCTTCGCACTATATATATCACGTTGTCATTCCATGCTTAATATTTATAGAAAAAAAGGTTCTGTTTATCATTAATTTTCAATATTCTTATCATTTTGCAATGCAAACCTTTTTTTCTCAAACATTTATTTGTTATTTTTGCAGAATATTCAAATTTACATATATGACGTCAACAAAGGCGTCTTTCTCGAATACGTAAGACAGGACTAAAAAAACATGAAATAAACGGTCCTGTATATTAAGGTAAAAAATCGCAAATACAAATTTTTAATAGACTTGAAGTCAAATCTATTTTGTTATTTTTCTCTTACCCATACGCATGTTTAGATACTACAAATCAAGAAATATCAAAGGAGGTTTTTTAACTTGCTTATATTTGCATCCAAACAATAATTGTGAGGTACAACTTTTTGTCCAGTTTTTTCGTCGAAGAATATACAGACATCTCTAACAAACTTTTCCTATTTTGACAGATAAATACATGAAAATGACTTAGATGTATGTGTAAAGGGACAAAATTATACCAACATTTGGTAATAATAATAATAATAATTTTAGGAACCATTGTTCAATTTCCGTTCGATAAAACATTAACAAAATGTTTCGTATAAAGCATTTACCCCTATTTTATGGGATTGCTTTCGTTTTCTTTACCTATCGATACCACAGGAATGAACTGATTTACTCTCTAAAGGGTTAAATGTAGAGTAATACAATAGTTATGTTCCAAATATAAATAATATTTATGTTTATATTGATTTAATACACAATAAAATAACATGTTAGTGTATACAATGGGCCTTACCTTTAAAAATTATTGTACAGTGATAAATGGAGACAACTGTGAAAAGTCAAATTAGTTAATACAATTAAATGATTTGCAACGAATAGTTAAGAGATCCTATTGGTATATCGATCTCAGTTCATTATGATTGTTTCAAATTAATTTAATCATATGATCTTAAATTGTTAGTTTTTATGGTTATAACAGGCAATATTTTCCAATCCCCGACTGCTTTTTGATGTCTCTCAGGTCAAACGAAATCAATGAATTAACCTAAAAGGAATCAATAACATCGATTATTAAATTATCAAATCCAATTTCAAATTTCAAAATTTAACATATATAGTTAATATTCAGTAGTTAGATTAACAGATTAAGGAAAAGAACATCCTATTAATTTTGTCAAAGACATGTTTTTTCCACCAATTGTTTTTTTTTTTATAAATCCTTTACAGAGAACAGCTCATACAACTTTTGTGATAACTATTAAAAGATGTCTAATTATTTTTATCAAGGAAAATGAGAAGAATGATATTTGAATCAATTTGCAAGAAACTTGCGAAAATTACTGTAAATTTACAATATAAATATTTACGTTGGGGTTAGCTTGGAATTATTGAAAAATTTAGAGGCTCAGAAAATCACCTTTAAACATGATGAGAGTTAACGAAGATAATGCAAACATATGAGTGCCATTAGAAATGTGTTCTTTTGACGATTCGTGTTGCTACATAAAGGTCAATTTTACAAAGTAATCTGGACGTTATGGAATTAATTATATTCATATAATGGTATTTTGGGAGCTACACATCGAGGGAACAGCTGAGGGAAGTTTGTCTTCATCTTAAAATAAACTCAATTTAAACTGCACACATAAATTGTCGTTGAAATAAATGTCACGCAAAATTTCCTCCAGTATAGAAGTAGATTTATTTGTTATAAGTAAGGATGATTGATTAGTCAATACTTAATATTGAGAGCTAGTCACTAAAGAATACATTATAACATTGAAATGAGATGCTGATAACGGCACATATTCCCGAACTATTTACTTTCCATCTTACAAACCGGTATCCGATATACGCTAGCGAATTATTTAATTAAAAACAGAAGCCTGTCTTTCATTCTTTCATTGTAATTTAAAGTGAATGAGATGAAAAGATATAAACTTGTGAAAGTTTGAAGTAAGTTTAAAAAAGTTTAGACTTAATATTAACTGTTGTTCTAGTACATGATGTTGTACATGATGTGAAAACGATGTTATATCAGATTATCTTTCCTCACAATTACGGGCTTTAAATAAATGTGGTCTTTTAGGACAAGTATTTCTCCTTCCCGTCAAAATTTTAGAGAGTTGTGAAGAAAGATCGTTATTAAAAGCAAAAACAAAGTTGTTATAAAAATAAGAACCATCCTACATAACATTTAATAGGGCTTTTGAAATGAATAACGACTTTTTTAATCTAAATTTATTTAAGCCTTTTCAAATCTTTCTTGATTTCTTTTCTAAAGAAGTAAACCATGTAATACTGAGAATTTGCACTCTAGTAATGCATTGAGATAAGAATGAAAACCATTTAAAACATTATTTCGATGAACCTTCTTTTACAATATTACTTTTTTAAATTTCAAATAAAGTAAAAGTAAAATCAAAATGAAACAAACAATTTAAACATACGACATAACATGATAAGATTAGAAGTAAATGAAATGAATAATTTATAAGAAATTATAAAAGGAAGTCATGTTTAAAGACAGTAAAATAATAATAACCGGGTTAAAATAACTCTTGAATTAACGAGTTTTCTTTTCTTTTCTTTTCTTTTGTTTATTTAATTTTTTTTTGAGGGAAATTAATAATTTTGATGTAATAGCATCATGTCTTAAATTACATCTCCATCTAATAAAACCGAGAGGAAGCTCCTCGTATAGCTATGACTAATCTCTTGCACGACTTAAATTCAGTTTAGGAGTTTCTTATTCAAACTAATTTGAATAATGAAAAGGTGGATGGGTATCATCATGGCACTGTGCAACCTTAGTAAATTTCCGATTGTTCCAAGTAATTTTCATTTTTGTTCTCATTTATTCTCACTGTAAGCAGAGCTGTTTGTTGTTAGATAAATCACTAGGTAACAACAACAGCAACTTGGGATCGGATTTGTTAAATGTACAAATGCATACATATATGAACTAGCTCTCGATTAAAGCTGTGACATGAATTAGGCCTAGGTTTTTTTGTGAAAATGTTAAAGATGTACGCTAATTGTGTATGTTTGTTTGTTCGTATGTGAGTGTTGTAAGATACATAAAACTTAATCAGTTGTTCCGTCTCCATGTGTTAGGGAGACGAGAGCGTTATACGTTACAGCGAGTAGAATCAAATAAACAGTTGTAAATAAGTATGAAGTAATTAAGAAAAGTAAGGGAAAAAATACATTCTTGAACACAGAGAAGGGAACTAAATAAAACATGAACGATTAAAGATAAAAAATACTTTGATATCAAAATATCCGCATACTTACAATTATTCAGATAATCTTTCTAAAATGGTAAATTAAATGAAACATATTTTGTACATGATGAAATATCATATTTTGCAAGGTAAAACAACTTCAACGAATTATGAATAATTACGTCATAAATCGTGTTTTCTGTAAAGTTCGTTATTTTTTAAGATCATGAACTCGACTATTAGAGCAGCCTATAACAAAAATCAAGAAAGCGCTATAGAGTACAGGCCAATAGCAAATATTATCAGAAAAGAGAACTATAAAATGCATGTTTTACAAGGTTTGCATTTTATTATGGTCAAGAAAAGAATTTGAATTATAGAAACAAATAAAGAAATACAGTTGAACACTCACCGTAAAAACAATTAAAGAAATTAGAAGATAATAAACAATAAACAAGTTAGCGAAGTAACAGCGATCTTAGATGAATACGAAGCTGGACAGATAATACATAAACATATCACCAGAGATGAAAAGAATATTCTATCGTACACAGCTTTCTCGCCAAAATGATCCTCAAAATGTGAAAAGTTACAAATGTCATCTTCTAGAGGATAGAGATATAACCTACTTTTCTTCTCATCATCATTATTATTATCATTATTATTGTTATTTGTATTATGTCATATATATTATTTCAGTTTTTGTTACCGGAAGGCATTTTGTTTACCTCATTGTGTGATTAATAAAATATAAATAAAATGTAAGGGTTTAGCCAGTCCCTAGAAGGTTTATCCAAATGTTATGATTTGCTTCCTGTATATAGAGTCACGAATCGCTGCGATGTAAAGGGGTATAGCCGTGGGATATATACACAGTGCAGGCAATATCCTATGAAGCACTTATACCAAGTGACCTATATAATGTTATACTGTCGGTTAAGAGAGTAAAACATAATTGTACAGAAATTAGGTGATAGGAAATTGATGAAACGTTACAAACTGTTGAAACATGACACTTTTTTTACGAGTATGAATTAAAATTTCGTCAGATTCTGTGACTGTGAGCCACAAAAAAAGAAATAAAGGGCTCCATTTCTAGCGGATGACCCTGTTTTCAGCTGATAGAGGGAAGGGCAAAACGAAGTTGATGCACGCGGTGGCAGCGAACCCTGTAGCGCAGAAAGTTGAACTAATATACCGTATCTATCCAAGGGTGATCGTTGAGTCTGAACCTTTACGTGTGTAATGTACAACCACCGTGATCAGAAATCTTGTGTTTTTTATATAAAATCTGAATCGCTGCAACTGTTTCACTCTTCTATTTACCCTATTAACCTTATATACTAATATAGAACACAATACCTGATATCAATAAACTGATTGTTTTGTATACCGGTGCTGTGGCCGAGTGGATAAAGGCGGTGGCATTTGAAGCAATGAGGCTTAGTAATCGGGAGGTTCGGGTTCGATTCCCGGCCGGGTCATATTAAGGTGGGTTTTTCATCCAAGAGCAATCTACGGTTTTCCCATCTGAAATGACTTTCTCAATTGAAAATATTCCAAATTTGAGTTAAAATGTTGTATTGAAAGCCATCCAACGAGTACGTTGTAATCCATAAACCCTTGTGGGTTTCTCCCACATTTGTGGTCGCTTAAGCGTCGTAAAAATAACTGTTAATTATATTATTATTGTTTATGTTTTTCATCCTTGCTTTTAATAATATCCTTATCTGTCAGGATTTTGAGACCTTGCCGTGTCTCTTTTCCCTTTTTCCTGTTATTTTTGTATTGATATATTAAAGTGGTATTTAATCATATTTACTTAACGAAAGGCTCTTTGTATGTGTTGGCTTGTGTGTCTGTTTGTGTTATGTTTATGCAATGTTTTGTTGAAAGTACTCGGAGTATGGTTCGTGTACGTTAAATATCCCGCGGTAAACGGAATTTTGTGTTAAAAGAGAATTTTAGAGTTTAATCAATAGAATCAGAAAGGGACGTTATGGAAGGTACACGTTACTGTTATAAATTTAGTAAAAATATGCGATAACTTAACAGCGATAGCATTGAAAATATAAATTATAGTTAGTTAATTGTTGTGTGCGCGATATGACATCACATACGACCTAAAAATAAAGAAAATATAAATCAATTTATCAAAGAATGATACCTTTGAAAGTTAATGAAGCTTAGTAACCTGTTATTATCCGTCTTCAGATATATCCAGATAACCTTTTAATTGATATACTAGCATTTTACTTCTCTAATATTACTAAAAGTGAACGATAAAGGAAGATATAGCAAGCAATTTAAAAGTATTTCCATTTATGTACGTTATAATGGAAGGCATTGAGTTGAAAAGAAAATATACCTTAAAGACAAATCACAAATATCTCTATAAATATCATAAGTATCTAAGTCTAAAACAATCACAACCTTTCATAGTATTTAGAATCATCTAAATCCCTCCCTTCTATTCCTTTTTTTTATTTTTATTTCTATATATATATTTTTATTTAATAAACCAAATATAAATACGGGATCTCAACTTTATCTTCTTTTCTTTTTCGAAAGTAAATATCTTGGCCGAATAAATCGATATAGTACCCCTTTACTTAACGTTAACCTCATCAAATAAACTAAACGAAAACGTAACCCGTTCTTCGAGATTAATTATTTATAATAGATTAAATATCAGCAGGGATTAATTCTTACGCCTTTGATAAAGACGCGCTTCGGAAAGAGAACTTCTAGAAAGGTTTTACAAAATGCATTCAATAAAAGAAGAGAAAAAAATAAGATTTAAATAAGAAACAAAAGAGTCATAGTTTGTAGGGTTCGCCTGCTCTTTAGCTTCATCAATTCTTAATTAGATTTGTTATGTCACTAAATCAAGGAGAGATGCATACAATGTTATACTGCAATTATTAATAACAAATATTAAGAATAAAACTAGCACATTTTCCACTAAGTTTCCTTACTTGACTGATATTCCAGACTATGCCTACTGTTAATCAATGAGAATATTTTGTAACATGAACATTGCAGAAAATTTTCAGTGCCAAGGCTGTCAGTCGTCGATATTGGTTTCATGTGTGTTCTAGAGACAATAGTTTATGTTAACATAAATATATGAATGTGTAAAAGTAAGTTGGCCTGACGTTTCGATCCTAGCAGGATCTTCTTCAGAGGCTGAATGACAAGTAACAGTAACAGAAGGGACAAAAACACGCACAGAATAGACAGGTTAATGAGCATGGTGAACACAAAGAGATATATTTAAAAGGATTAGTAGACAAGGGATGGAGAGAAGAATGAAAGAAACCAACAGGGAAAGAGGAGAGGTAGGAGATAAACTGTAGAGGGACAAAGAGAGGATTAAGGGAAGAGGGTAGGGAATAAACTGGAGAAGGTCAAAGACAGAAAGGTAAGGAGCCAAAAAAAGAGAGATATAAATGAATTATAACATATGCATAAGTGACTACCTTATATGATGTTATGGTAACACTGGTACACGTTTGGCAATATAATGATATGATACACAACATAGATACAAATATGATATCATAACATGCATACAAGCATACGGGCATGCTTAATATATATAGCTTAAACACAGCAATACAAACATTATGTGCATACTACACCGATATATACATACAATGGCATGAATGCAACATGGTAACACGCCTGTTTAAAGTGTAACAAGAATTCACACATACCAACATGAGAAGATGCATAATAACATGATAAGATACAGAATAACATGATAAGGTACATACTGACATGATAATATACATTGTAACATTATTACATACTTACCAACTTGATTACACACATAATTACATGACAATATACATACTTACATCACAACATGTATAATAACATGGCAACATACATACTAACATGATAAAATACATACTAACATGAAAATATACATAATAAAATGCTAAGCTACCTACTGACATGATAATATACGTACTAACATTATTACATACTTAATAACATGATAACATACATAATAACAAGACAACATACATACCTAAAACACAACATACATACTAATACGATTTAATACATACTGACATGGTAAGATACATATTAACCTGCTTACATACTTACTAAAATGATAACATATATAATGTCATGATAACATATATAATAACATGATGACATACTTAATAACATGATAACATACATACTATCATGACAACATACATATATACTTACATGATAAAATACGTAAAACAGAACATATAAATACATCCACGCATGGTGACACATAACTACATGAGTGACAATACGATGTCTTTTTATTTTCTTCTTGACTTCTGTTACTAAGTATTGTATTGCCATGAATATATTATAAGGAAGAGAATGTTTGCATACTCTTAATCTATAGCTAACCAAACCCAACTAAAGCTTCTCTTTTGATAACGGCATCATGTTGACTCTTATAACAAAGGTTTTTATTCCATAGAAACCAAACCTCTCTATATTAGTACTGCACGTCATTCGTCTATGATTTGTACATAAACTTAATACTTTGACAAATTATTTATATAGTTATATATACATATTTTTTTTAGAATTTTCGACATTAACAATTTATCTCCATACGTAACACCCAATGCCCTTTTGCTACGCAAAACAGATATAGGCATTTACTATTGCTATTAACATTTTTTTTACATACCGCTACATGTTATGTATTTTTATGTAACGAACTTTTGTTTTTGCAAAATATTCACATTCTTTGCGATAATAACGTCATAAAGGTTTAATACAATCTGTATTCGGAGAGGATAGTTTTTGTCATATTTCACATTTTCATCCAAGAAATATTTGATCATATAGTGAGAGCTAACTTACACGAAAACAAACTAAGAACACATTTTAACGAGACACAGAAGGACAGACAGACAGTTGTATTGTACAAATGGGCAATTAATAGAGCAGGCTTAGGTACAACAATGGAAAAGTATGATGGAAAGTAGTAATGGTGATTGAAAAAAAATAAAGGGGATTATGGAGGGAAACCTGTGAATTTGGATAGAAACGATGAAAGAGGCTGAGGAATGAAGGTGGTGGGGAGGGGGGGGGTGGTGGTGGTGGGGGTAGAATAGAGAGGTTTAATCATTCCCTTTCTGGGTCTCAACATAGAATTTACTGTTACTTCAATATGTAAATAAATAATTCAGTCATGGAATATAAACGCATGATGTCATAGGAGAAGAAAAATACGTGACAGAAACATAGGGAAATAAAGTAGTCAAGTTAAAGGAATACATCGCAGAAAATAGACTAAGTGTGGCATGTCTATTGAACCCTTTTAAGTAAGTGCAAAATACTTATATTTTAAGGGAGACTTAAGGGAAATCATAATAATTGTTAATATTTAAGTTTGTTTCATGTCCATCAGTTGTGGCAACGAGAGCTATAATATTGACCGTCCATAGTCCAGCTTTTTGTCAACTTCTGGTGTTCCAGCGTTTTATTTAGAAGTTTTTGAGTTTTCCTGAGTGAGGTCCGCTTTGATAGCAATTCCTTTAGACTTAATTTATATTTTGGCCCGCATTTTTTGTTGTTTAACTTTGGTGGGAGGTGAACTTTACAAGAATCGATCTTTTCACACCCTCGCGATTATGGCTTATGCGATGGGACCTTGTCAATGTGTATATCTGGTTTGTTCACGGATAATTTTTCTAGTTTCTAGTTCTGTTAGGTTTTTGACTAGTTTCTTTATGATATGGTCTGTGTCTCCTCTGTGTATACCTCTTCGATGCCAGTAAATCTGATACTGTCACTCCGTGTAGCAAACTTCTCAAGGTTATTAAAGGCAGTAGAATTTGAGTTCTGCTCTTCTTCAACCTCTGTTAAGTCCTCTCACTATATCTTCATTCGAGTCTTTACGTGTTACTTCAAGTTTGATCTCCCAGTTCAAAAATTCTGGCTTCTCGTCTCTCAAGTTTGCTCCACACACAAGGCGGTTGAAGTTTACACTCGATTGCTTTCGTTACACAGAGCTGTATAAAGGATTGGAATTGATCGTTTTTGAAGAGATCGGCGGTCATTATGGAATCATCTTCAGAAAATGATTTAATAATGATGTAATAAATAATCTCAACAGTTTTAGTGTTACAGTGTCACATTATATACATACACGCTTTAGCTGAGGACTAGTATGATACTTGTGGAATCACTGGAATAGGAATGTTGAAGATGTATGTTGCTAACTTCAAACCTAATCCCCAAACTTACCACACTGAAAGAGATACCGGACAGTTGTACACACAGTATGTTGCTAGCATCACAACCTAGCCCAGACCTACCTGTGATACACTATAATAGGTACATCAAGTGCGTTTAAAACTACAGTCTAAAACTGAGTCCAGACCTATACCACAGTGCGAGAGCTACATGAAGTGTGATGCTAGCACAAGCCTAACACTGCAAGAAGGTGCATAAGAACTTTAGCCAACTTAAATACATAGTCGAAAAGGTACACAAGGTGCGTTGCTAACTTCAAACCGTGACCCACACCAGCTACACTGAAAGAGGTACCTAAGCTGGCTTGCTTTAAGGAATCGCAACTAATGTCTTCATTTTAAAACTACCGGCTAATTGCAACCTTTCGGACCAAATGAAAGGACTCATAAACTCACGCACATTTTGCAGAAAACGTAATTCAAATGTAATCATGCACTAATGTACTGAAGAACATTGTAGCTAAAACGAACACTGTATATAGAAGACGTGTACGTACAATTTTGTTTACCATCTGTGATATTGCCTAATTCTTTATCTCATGAACATTTTATAAAAATTCGAATTAGGAAAAAAAATCGAATAAACATTGATATTATTTCCAAGAATAGCTTTCAACTTCAGCGAGACGACACTTTACATAAAACAGATTTTGGTAATGAAATATAGTCAATTGTGAAACTTTTCCGTACGTAAAAACGGGTTAATGCCTAACACTGTAGTATGGACGTATAATAATGCTGGCAGTGTCTTCGATAACCCCACCCCTCAATCCCCACATGAGCACACACCCCGACCAAAATAAAACCCCCAACTACATCCAAGAGGAATGTATCTACAGGTTCAGTATCGGCGGATTGAGGTCGCTGTATAATATTGTACACAACACTAAGCTGAACTATCAGAGTTAACATATATTTCATATGTGTTTGGTTATGAATAGCCTTAATTGTATAGTTTTGAGTCATTCTGACCAAACCTTACATAGAATCGTATACCGAATGAAATATTCAACCGAGCAACTAATATATCTTTGCGGTAACTACAATATATCAGAACATTTTTGATTATTGATGAATTGAAAGTTTAATTTAATATAGCAAGGTTAAGCAACGTTCATTTCGTCGACAGACCTCTTTTTCTTATCGTTCTTGCATAATGTGATTGTGGCTTTACTAATGTTTTTTTACTGATTATTTATATTTCCTTTCATAATTTCATTCTCATTAACAGTCGACCAACGGTTTATATAAGGTGTTAAGGTCATCACAAACTATAGCTAAAAGGTGCAGATTTTGGGAACTTTTGTTGCACCATACGCAAAAACAAAATAAAAATACTAAAGAAATTACGGGGATTAAGGCTTCAACGGATAAACGAGGGTGTTCCAATGGGCCTCTGACAACCCGAAGCTTTACTTCTTTAAATCGAAAAGTCAAAAATTGGTCTGGACTCTAAAACGTTAATTGTATTGAGTTTAATTTCATGCATTACTTTTCTTTAAAATGTCGCCAATATTATGAAAACATATCAACATTAGTCTTGTATAAACATCTTCATTTCCCCGCACGTGTTGTAGTTATACGCAAAAGGTAAGCACAATACTTCGAATTCCATTCTTGGAACAGGATATTCGGTATTTGCATAAGCTATTTCGACATAATCCAAATCTTCTTCTTTAAAAAAAAATCCTTGTTAAACATGTTATCTTGCATACTAAGCACTAAACGTATTCATCTCAACATTATACTTTTGAGATGAATTTGTTCATATATAATATTTTAGATGTTCCATAAAAGCCATATTTTCCCCCGAAAGACACTTCACGTTTATTGCGTGTAACAATCTTTCACATATTTATTGTTTCAAATCAATAATCGTATTAAAGTTCAATCGTTTCTCTATGACCACGTTTTATTCAAATAACGACCTAACCGAGTAAACAGCTATTCTAATTTCATGATTACTTTGATGATAAATTTGAAACTAAAAAGAAATTTTAAATAAACTAGGATCGTAAATAACCGTTTATTGCACACACTGCTTATACCGTTCACTCGGTGACAGAACTCTTACATGCGCCTTATTTTGATCAAATTTTACCTTATGTTGAATCATGGTCTTAAGAATTGGCAAAAGTGTCAGAAACCATATTTCTCTCTCGAATAAACGCAAAAATAGTCTTCACTTTGCTTGTATTTACGTGTTTGGTTTTTATTAATTCAGGAGCGTTTTTCTATATGAATTCATTGATTAAGCAATGGAGGTAATATAGTAGAAAATAAGAATTATCGGTGGACATGTACAAGAATAAATTTGAAATTTGTGAGTTATTCGATTATTTTCTTTCTTTCGTCAGAAAGAAATTAACATCGATAATTCAAACTGAACTTTACTCAGGTCGACTTGAAAGAATTTTTTATACACCTTTATGTTTTAACCTACCTTTGCATGAAAAAAACATTGTTACTATTGTAATATTTATATTTATGATCAACGAAAAAGTGATAGTAACTAAGAACAAAATACAAAGAAACATTTTCGCACTGACAAAGATCCTATACTAAGATCGAAATGGCGTGCCTTCTATTATACAAAGTCTGTCTCGAACATAAACAGTTAATACTTGTTTCATGTATTATTAACACCGAAAGTCAATCCTGATGAATAACTGTTCAGAATGTCAATTCAAATGAGGCGAATGAAAACAAATGATAAAATGTATGGACTTACAAAGTGCCTAAAAAAATATACATTAATATAAGTACACATCTGCTGTGGAAGTATTGATACTTTGTACAACAACAAATCAAGGCTTCAAAACTTTCGTTTTGGGCTCTAAAATAACAACAGAGACAAACAATGGTTGATTTTTTTTCCGTTGAACCAATTCAAATCTTCACGGGTCGCATTTGTCCCCCAGGACCACCCCTATTAAGAAGCCCGCTGATCTACAACGATATATTCTGAGGCAAAAGTTAACTTACCTGGTGTGAGCCGTTAGGGTGAAATAGGAATTATTGCATTGCGTTAGAATTATAATGCATTTAATTGGTAATGACTAATTCTGTAGAATAAATCTTACTCGTTTTGGCTTAAAAATCATCGCAGCCATGATGACCACATCCTCATCAAGGCAAAAATGATTTCCTTGTTGAACGTTTGTCTTATCAATTTTGCAGAGCTTTTAGCTCACTAGCTAAATAAGGTAATAATTTTATGACGTTTTTGTGTGCATTATTAAAAACTCTTGAAATCTGAAATGTTTAGCATATATAAAAAATAAAAAATGTGAAAATTATTACTTGAATGTAAAGGTTGATTTTTCTTTATTAAATAAGTTATATGATAATCAATTGTACTCCATATAGGTTACTCCTTTCTCTTTCGGTTAGAGACAGTTATGTTGCAATTTCGTTTTACCTATAGACTTTTGGGAAGTAATTACTTTTCTTTTCGTATTAATAAAAAGGATACTGCTCTTTGCTCCTTTTTTTTGTTGAAGATTCGAGATTTTTTCAACAAGCAAGCATATTTTCGTTGGTTATTGTCTTAAGCAGAAGCTTCTTATATAAATTCATTATTTTTTAACATAAATCACTTTTTATGAAGTGAGAAAATCGATGAGAAGCGACCATCTGCTAATGAATTTTTTGTACAAAGTTAGGTTTATTTTAAGAAGACGAAGAAGAAGAAGCAATGCTCTCAGAAAAGCTCATGTAAAGAGACTAAGAGGAATTAGAGGGATTAAGACGTTCCTTTTAATGATTGTACAATTCTATTTGAAAGATTATATTAATATTTCTTTGCTTGTAATTTGATTGTTAATTTAAGAAATAAAGAATTCCATAAATACCACGAACTAACTTAAAAAACGCGGCCATATTTTTGGGAACGGTCTTGGGAGCAAAGAAAATATCTTCAATTATATGGGTCTAATTTGATAAAACCTGTCTCTATGAATAGGATATAGAAAGAGTCATAAAATATCATAATTTAACTGACAACAACCCGAAAGAAGGGATGTCACTAACATGGAGCAAAGTGAAGAAATTACTGACAGTAAAGTGGACAAGACCTCTATATGCTACGACAAATTATTTGTTTTTAATTCATTTAGGTCCGACAACCAACTATGCAAACCTAACGAAATATAAATTTATATTTAATGTTTCGATACATAAATGAGTGAAACAATTAAAATTTTCAATCAAATTCAGTATCGTGATCAATAACTTTTTAAACACAAATCATGTGATTAAGTAGTTTATTTATTTACACAAACTAGCGCCAAAAATACATTTCGCTTACAACCATTGCAAACAAATGGTCTGTTAGTCCTGTTATTCATTTTGCCCTTCCAAAACAACAACAACAATAACAACAATAAAAACAGTAACAAGAACAATAAAACATCGTAACTTTTGAGGCTTTAGAAGAAATAAACTAATGAAATGTCATTAATTTAATAGTTGTTTATTTCGTATCCTTTGTTATAATTTTTTCATACCCCATACATGGAAACCTTAAATTGCCCTGTGCTAGTTTAATAACGATTGCTTTAGCTACTTTGGTGATATTTCTTTGGTTAGCCTTAGTATCTTAGATTAATATAATTACATTATTTCCTGTAGTTCCTTACTACTTCCTGTACTTTCTTATTGAAATGTATTAATTTAGTTACGAAGTGAATTGCAAGTATATAATTGATGAGCTTAGTATTAGTGTCAATTCAAGACTGGAACAACATATATAGATGTACGTTTTTTATTGCCCAATTTATTAAAACTAATTATTGTATTTTTGTTTGTTTTAACAAGGAACAATGTTGCGAAACATACGTTTTATACATGTATGTATCCTTTATAATTACTTGAAATACAGCAGGCATAAGAAAGATATTACTGTTTGGGGGAAGTAAAGAGCCATATGTCTATTTTAATTTCTCATAAAGCTCTGCTATTTATAATAAAACACCAAATGTATAGCTGAAAACAAGAAACTGGTATGGATTTATAGCAAAGAACTCAGTTCTGTTTATGTACAAACAACTAAGCTATTAGTTAAAACATGTAAAAAAAAAATTAATCCATAGCAATGAAAGTAGTTTTGTTTAAATATCCTCCCAATAAATTCCATGGTTATATCTTTAAACATGAATACAGTTTGAATGTAGCAATGAAGTAAGTTCTCTTTAAATACAAATTAAGTATAGCTGCACAATATCATCTATACTTTCAATAGAAATTTATTTTGCAATTAAAAGCAATATCTGCTTAAATGAAATATCCAAAAAGAACATATCTTGTGTGATTAAATCATCGAAGTTCAATCATCCACGTATACGGTAACTAATTTTGCTTGTTTCGATTAAATAATTATTGCTCAAAATCTAGACTAAGTAATATCTTGTGTGCACTGCTCAAAATAAAATTAAAAAAAATACTTGCTGTAATTTAATACGTCGGTGTTTACTTAAATCATGTTTATTCAAATGACTTTAGTGGTTTCAAATACCATCATACTCGGCAAACTGTTTCAAAAACCTTTCGTCATTGATATATTAAATTTGAATATTATAATAAATATTATACTATATGAGAAATGACATCGCGGTAAAATATTACCAATAAGGTGAAATCTTTATTATGATTACAATTTCTCTTTCTACATTTCCAAGTGCAAAATTTAAATATTTTGGGTGAAATACATTCAATTAATGTAGAAATTATGTTATTCCAGCCAAACTATATAAAACTGTTTTGATGTGGTTTTCTTTGGGTGTGTGTTTGTGTCTGGAAATATTGATGATCCAAACATAATGATACAGGTTAGCTTTTGTTGATGTAGATTTGTTGATGAAAATATAATCTTGATAAATCTTTGTTTGCGAGTTTCTGTATTGCTGAAGAAGAAACCAATGTTTGTATTTGTGTGTATGTGTGGTTTATGAATCAAAGATACAAAGAGTATGCAATCTTTTTCTTTCATGAAATATAGTTTGCTTCAGAAAGAGGAGAACCACTCATTAGAAGTTTTTAACTTGTAAGAATAAGACTACTAATAGATACTAAACTGTTAACAATCCTGTCGTATTTCGTTTTGGGCATATGAACTCAATTTAATCAGCTTTTATTTGGTTGAAATATAATTTTCGATAATATTTCGATACGATATTGCCATAACAATGACGGTGAATTAGACAGACTACTCAAATTTCATTTCAAATCAATTAAACTTGGATCTTGATTTTATTAATACTTTATATGGATTCGGTCTAGATATAAAATAAATAAATATCAAAAATATAAAATAAAAGCAAAACTACTTCACATATAGCTCTGTTTTCTCTTATGGAAACTTTGAGGTTTCTTACTTTAATATTTTGCTGTAATGTTATTCGTACACACATTATTATTTCACTTAGAATCCAGTGTTTACAGTCATCTTGGCTTACTATGATAAATGTTTATGTTACTGTTCATTAAACCATTTAACAAAACATGTGATTCAACACAACGCTCTTTACTCTTAAAGTAATATTTATTTTCCACCAGAAAAATTTATTACTAAAACTTGCATATTTTTTACTTACATTCATAAAAAGTTGGAAGAAGAATAACAGTTTGTAAAGCGTCTAAAATATATTTCAGGGTATTTATTTAGTTTGTCTTTAAGTCAGCAAAACTATCATACTATGTTTTACTTTGTCATAAATTTTCATATTTTCATTCAAAACGTAAGCATTTAAGAATTAAAAAAATAAAACGTTTACAACCGTTTTAAACTTTTTCGTTCGTGCTTACATTAACCCGCGAATCCATTCTTATCACCGAAGTGATTCCTGGGGCTAGTGGTGGTAAGTGGATACTTGACCACAAGACAGAAATCATGAATAAAATGTCAAATTCCCTCCAGATAAACCTGTCGACGTATTAAGTATTACGGTACCAAAACAATTGTCGCTAATACCGCAATTCTTCCAGCTATTAGTTCAATAATTATTGGAACAGATTGCCCTGGAGTTATGTTTCCTGTTGAGTGACAAACACTATCATGATATCGAATCCTCCTCGATACACTTTGTTTAATATTTATTAGTCAACATTTCTAGGTATATTTTGAATTCTTCATATTTGAAACCAATTATTTCATAGTCAAATTAGACCAAAGACCTTTACAATCAAGTAATAATACTACTTTATCATATTATTTTTTGCTGATAAAGTGACGTTAAATTTTAATCCAGCTAAAACAAGTCATTGTTTTGTTGTCTTTGTCGAAATGTTCTTTAAGTGTTAATAAATTAAAAGGTTAATTTTATTAATCAGTGTTATAAAGAACATTTCTTTTTATCCAAATGATAAAACATGATAGATAGAAACGAGTTTTGTAAGTGCCAGAATGTTTTTTTATACATTAATACCTTCCAAAAAGAAGCACTTATACAAAAATTGTATATTGTCCCAATATCATCAAGCTAGTGTTTACATCGAACTTATTTCATGTACGTTCTCACTTTTCTTACAATAATACGGACTTTTTAAATTAAAAAACGGCACAAAATACCGTTATAACAACTTCTTTGTTTCATTTATGATAAAGATAATAATAACAACAACAAATAGTTACCATAATCCAAAGCAAAGCAACATACATCATTATCAACATTTTACCTCTATTGTTTGGTAAAGTAAACAAACAACGAATAATCTCAAAACTATTTAAATTAACTTAACATATTGCTACCCTCTTTAAAAAAATTTTTGCTGTTAACAAACATCTTGTCAAACACTAAAATGACAATGACTTCAAAATAGAGCATGTGTTATTTATTCTCGCTGGAAAAAAAAATATTTGTAAAAATATATTTTGTGGACTTCATATGCTCCACCGACAGATTGATTATTAAATGCATATTTTGTTCCTTTGATGTTGTTAAAATGATAAGTGAATTATTTTAGTAGTTTAATTTTCCACGTAAAATCTCTTGGTTTTGATCATCCGATATCTTGAAAGCAACGAAAATTAAAACATGTTTGATGATTAAATGCGTTTAATGATTATTTCGGCTGACATGATAATGAAATATCCCTGTTGATGATTTCAGTTTTAGAAATGTTTCGGTATTTATATCGTTTACATAAACTGAAGAACAAATGTAAAAGAGAAACAAACGGTTTAGCGATAAATCGCAGAATTATATGCTAATCATAATATACATAAGATAAAAATATATTCACTTACAAGCTTTATCAAAGAAGTTAAAAAGGTACTGACGAGGTTAGTAACTGTTCGAGTTTTAGCGATGAAAACGAAATATATATTTTCATTTTATGTATGCTCTAATAATTATTTAATTATATAAAGCAAATATATATTACTCATTTTCAATGTTTCTTTCATTAGGTAATAGGGTATAATTCTCCCTGCTCTTTTCAACTAAGAAAACAATGTTCAGCAACAAAGAGTTGTGAGAAGAAACTAAGTGTAACATTGGTAACCTTGGTAAATTAGTTGAAACGACAAATTGAATGAAAATCGAATCCAGGCATATTTCAAAAATGAAATATTATTGTATTTACTATATGGATATTAAAAAACCTAACAATATTTTTGACGCATCAAACAAAGTAACATACTACAAGAAAAGCAACGGCAAGCATCTATGAATTTATGAACAAGTTTTAAATCCCATTAGCTGTTCAAAATTATCTTTCAAAATGCGAAATGAGTAAAAGTAACTTGACATACTTATTGATTTCATCTAGTTTTACATAAATAAATATGTGCGTATTTACTTCATAAACGTAAATCTAAAATTAATGCATTCAACCTGTGAAAAAAGGGGGGGGGGGAATCTCATAAAATGTTATTTTCTTAAATTCACAAATAGACAATGGATATGATCATCACAACTCTCTCAAAAACAGGTAAAAATGTATTCATTAATGATATTGAAAGTTAACTTGTCTCAAATATACAAGTCCTTAGTAGTTACTATTTAATCCTCATTATAAAACAAAATTACGTTTTGACATAAATGTTACTTGGAAGTACAAATATTGACATATAATAGTTACGTTCTGTCAGGGTCCATTTATCAAACCCTTACTCGTACAGTAACATTTATTTTATCAAGAAAATAAGTTTTTTAATTATATTATTCAAACTGCCTTCTTTTTGTCGTTACTCACATCCATAAACAAAAACAACAGTTGGCGTTTACAATAAGCCAATGTTTACAAAACAGAAATGAAAAAAACATCTCTTCTTTGTAAACCAGCAGTTCTCTAAAGCATTTGCTGTTGTACGCATTCGCAGTGAGCCGTGTGTGTTCCCGGGTGCGCTATGGGGTAACGGTGCATCAGGTATACCTTTAGTGCCCTTCTATTTTAGGTATTTCTGAATAAATCATTTGGTTCACGTAGATTGGTATTTTTTTCAATTTTCATACTGTTATCATTCCAGTGTGCAATAATCCAGTCCTATAGATTATTTTCTTCTTACAGTACTTTTGAAACCTAATGTTTTAAATTCAAAGCGACCAAAATATTGAACTGAACCAGAATTAAAAAATGATATTTGTCAAAGTTTGTCAAAAATCTACTCCTAATTTAGAATGATTTCTTTCTTAAAACCAGAGATAAATATACGAAGACGCTTTTATCATTTGTTTCTCCAAGAAAGAAAAAAAAGGAATACGGATTGTGGAGTAAATTTTAACCAATAGCAAAAAAGAAAAAAAAAACATAAATGTGTAAAAAAATAGAAAATAGCGGAAAGAAATTAAAACAAATAATAAAAACCAAAGTTGCATAAATTAAAGAAAAAAGATAGAATAAGATAAATCAGAATAAATTACCCCCAAAAAATACAAAACTTGAACTTTTTGGAAATATTTTCTTTAAAAGGTAATGAAGTGAATGTGCTAAAAATAAATATTCGATCTAATCTATGTCTGCTTGTGGGATTTTAACTTTGACCTTCTTTGTTGACCGCTGGTCAAGTTTCCTGACATGGTATGATTCCACGTTCGCTTGAGAGCTAAACGAATTTGACAAGACTGGCTGCCTACAGTGTCCTTAGGGTTACTGACACATTTCAGCTTTATAGAGCCCGCAGAGTGGGAGGTTTATTATTCAGAAATACAGAGACGCACCATCTTATTGTATTAATAAAAGGACGGCCGTCCTACTTACCTATTACGCCATCTTGGATCCATGGAACTAGGACGTGTCGACGCTTCCTTGTATGACATTTGTTTAGGTGCGCCCTAAAAAAAAAAAGAATGCACTTTTTAGAGTTTGGTCTTTCAACTTTCTAAACAAGTCTAGACAACACATACTCTGCAAGCGTGTGTCACTACAATTCTGTTTCCTTCCGTCATGGCTCCATCAAGATCGATCCTGATAACGAGTTTTCCTTTTTCCATTTTTCTCGCGTATTACACTGCAAAAGCGGACGATTCCTTTGTACTTGAATATGCTTAGAAACAATGTAAAAATTGGCTAGCTCTTTCTGAGGATGAAATACAAAATTAGAAAACTAAAAACCAACAAAAACAACTACCAACAAACACAGAGCAATTTTGTTTTCCAAAGAAACGTTCATTGTACGTTATTTCCGTGTCTTCGGTATTTAGTTTTCTTTCTGGTAAAACATGCATGTCACCTTTTTCAAATAAACAAAATGACTCTCCTTTTTTTTAAACATGTTTTTCGTCCCAGGAGAAGTGTTCTGCTATAAAGCGTGAATATTAATGTATAGCAGACATGACGCAGACTACGAGAGCTCGGGAGAATTTTTATCCCGCGTACAAAGTTCCCGGAGACATGATGTTTTTCCCCCTTCTCACACAGTTGATAGCAAGGACCGCTCAATAACATAAATAATTGAAATAATAGTATCATATCCTCCAGTGTGTATTTTGTTTCGGCTAAAAACTTTCTCTCTTAAACTATATAATAAGGATCTTTCCTCTTCTTTTTGCTATTGAATCAATAATGATATTGTTGTTTTTAATATTTTCGTCCGACTGTGTTTTTGTTTAAATGCTTTAGCCGCACGTGCTTCTATAGGGAGGAAACGTAAGCCCAAAAGCTAGGCCTCTTCGCCTAACAGCAGGTAGCGGTCTCTTAGTTAGGTACTGAAGGGGCTACCATTAAGGTGTATAGTTCAGAAAAGAAATGTGCGAATGCGATTTTTAGCTTCACCTTTAGACCTTCTTTAATTGCTGGATATCATTTAAGTACACGATCCTGTCTACGGCAATCCAAAAACTACTCAAAATACTTAATAAACCCCCTTGGTTCCATGTTTTGGTATCAAACATTACTCTCCATATTATAGCATTATGATCAAACATAGCTTCAGGGCAGGAACTTTCAACTACGTGTGGGCGAAAATAACTTTTAACTATCCTGGTTTTCCTAACGATACAGTTTTTTCTTGTCAAGGAGAAATTTTTTTATGTAATCTTTCACATAAAATTGCTCAGGAAAGAAAGAAAAAAAAATCTGAGTTTTTGCTCATGAATTTGTTGTTTTTCTTGCCCCCTTTTTTTCACAGTTGGATAAGAAAATTGCAACTTTTAATTGCTTGTTTTGAAAATACGTGGTGTGAAATCACTGATGCGGGGAACATTAAAACCAAACTTCGTTAGCAAACACGTTTACACCTTTTGGTAGCCTTATATTAGTCACTTGTGTCATGTGATTATACTTACAGGGTTTCTTAAGAGAAAGTTCTTATTGAAATAAATTAGATCGTAGATTTTCATGATAAAGGACTGAGACGTTTGAAAGCATATTCTACGAGGACCTAATGGTTGACAGATACAATTATATGTTACTATAAATTATCAACAGTATATGATAAAACGAACCATAAGAAGAAATACATACAAGTCCTTTGAATTTGATTTTTAATAAATGGTTTTCAGGTTAACTTTTTTTTTCTCAATCTTTTTCATTATTCGTTTGCATTTCAAATTTTACCAAAAGGAATTATTCTCCATTTTGATCACGAAAATCAAGTGATACAATGATGCCATATTAATTAATCTCTTGTAAGAATGAATAAAACACCACCTTAAATCTATAATGGCGAGCAAAAGAGAAGGATGTTAGATTAAGTGAAAGGGTTAATTAACTGGCTGACACGTACGTGAATAACGGTACGTGGCCAGTAATACGCGTACGTTTAACTTATAGTAGCAAACATTTCAATTTATACCAAAATAGAGTACACTTTGGTAACTATTGTATGCTTTTCATTTGTTTCACTAAAGCTTTATATAGTGGAAGATGAAAGTGTTGTATGGATGCTGACTGCAAGTTTTTACAATCAAAAATGCATATTGATTAGAGGTCAGGTCAGTTGAGGTCAGGTCAGGTCAAGGCACGTTCTTTCTCACTTCTGTATAGTTTAACACTGATAACAGTTTTGGACGAGCTTGGATTAGCTTCACAGCATGGCTCAGTATTAAAAGTCAATGTATATTTCCCTCCGTAACATTAAAAAGTTTTGGCGAAAAATGAAAATGGGGGACTTTGAATTTTAATTGACTTCTCTTTAGATATTTCTGACATTATCCTCTCAAATAGGATATACTTGATCATATTAGTTAGAATAGTTGGATGTTGGACAGGATTTGTCTACATTGGTTTAACGGCTCGTACTCACCGGTGCGCCGCTTGTTCCGAGGCGACGAAGGCGCCGACAGGTTAAGACAACGAACTTGGCGTCGATAACCTTTTAGTAGCGAAAGGTCATAATTCGTCCGAGGTGCCTGGTGCTTGTAACCCTTGTTGGACGCCCAGTTGCATCACCGAGACGGCAACATATTTACGCCACACTCCGCCCCTGGCTGAATGTCTGTCTGTCTACTGTATTTGAAGGCGGTGCTCTTCTATGCATGTTTGATATTTTATTTGTATTTAAAAAAAGTTCTGATATACTTTGTATACAATATGATTAATAATTTCAGAACGAGTTCATAAAGTAAGTAGTGTATTGTTGCTTATTCTCGACAGAAAGTTGAAGAAGTGTATATGTTGTAATGGAGAAGATGTGGAAGATACTTCACAGAATTTCAACTTGAGCAGGTCCTTTAAAGGGTAAGTACAGTCAGAATTATGATATGTTGTTGAACGTTGCAAATATCTGCTATCAGTTCAGTTTGCAATGTCATGGCACCTTGGCGGTTTCTTGAGACACTTCCTTCAAACTTGGACGATCGAATGGGCAGGGAGGCAGGGGGGTGGTTATGGGGAGGAGAGGTGACTTATGTGTGGAGATGACGTTAATACCAAAGGCACAGAAACGAGCTTCTTTTTTTTAAGGAAGGAGGAGTTACAGTATGTATGTATATATATATATATATATATATATATATATATATATATATATATATATATATCATTGCCAATCGTCATATATTGTAATACATTTTGAAGATCGTTCCGCGAGTTGCCGCCCTAGGTGGACATTTTGTCTGTCAGAATTATTTTCACTGCTTGCAGGAAGTTACACGAAATTGTTGACAAAACAGGTTTAGAATTTAAAGATTTACTTCATCTGTAATCGCTAACGATCAACCCAAAACTCTTAAACTGCTGTGGTATGCGATAGTGTAGATTTGAGTTTTCCCGCGTTTTTAATCTAAATGGGCAGGTATAGTTATAAGGCTACATGTTATCGGCTAAGCAAATCATTTAAGTAAAGTATTGTTTATAACTTTGTCATTGTCTGATGATTTTCTAGTTTGTGAAATCGTCAGGGTCCCTTGGGAAGGGGACCGATACTTTCAAGGGGAAAATGAATGGGACTGTCAAGTCAGAAGGAAGAATAAATATACCAAATCTCGGGTGCATATTTAGAGGTGGATATATCTGGAGAAAGAACATGGTTTTTCCATATCTAACACTTCTCTGACTTAGATTATAGTGTTGACTTTTCAATTACAAATTCTCTTCTAACACTGATATTAAACTCGGAAGGCTCATTTTGTTTACAAACAATGTAGTAAGAGAACACGAACCCAGTGCATTTATTGTTAGTGTAAACAGGAGAGAAGTCCATATGGATATCGACCATTCCATAAAATCAGTTTCGATTTTTAAACTATTCCAGAGTAAGTTTCTTGATATAATCATATTTTTGTTTTTGTTTGAAATGTTGGGTCATGGAATGTTGGTTGATTTAATTCAAAAGGATTCGCTATGTCTCCAAGTTTGTGTTCAATTTCTTTTCCCGTCAAGTTCTGCTTGATGGGGGAATTCCACGAGACCGAAGGTCCGCGAGACCGAATTTCCGCGAACATATGGTCGACGAGACCGATGGTCTATGCATGGTCCATCGATAGGCGTAACTAGACTTTTTCATTAGAGGGTCTTCAGAGCGGGTCAAAGAGATTGACAAGGAGGGCAATATTGATTAAAATAGGGTATCGCTATATCTAATTATTAAGTTATATTGTATTTCATGTAAGGCAGCAGGGGCGGGTGGGGGGGGGGGGTGCGAGACTTTTGAGAGCGGGGGCTTTCGCCCCTGCAACCCCCTCTGGTTACGCCACTGGTGGAGGCGTAATATCAATGCAAGCCGTCCCAGCTCCCTTGCGTATAAGTCACTGGTATCCACTATGAAAAGAAATGGCTGTAAATTCTTTTTTAATTACGCGCTTTATCAAGGTAATATTACCGGTATAGTAATATTTTTCTTACCACTATTAATAGTTTCGGTCTCGCGGACCTCGGTCTCGAAGACGTTCGGTATCGCGGACCTTTTTTAATTTCGGTCTCGCGGACCTTCGGTCTCGCGAACGTTCGGTCTGGCGGACCTTCGGTCTCGTGGGCTGTAACCTTTATACCCATTGTCTCTCTTCACCCAGGTGTTTATAAATGGGAGAACCTGTGAGGTAACTTGTAAATATGGTTGCGTCCTGGTTTGTGGCTGCAGCTTATGGGAAGTCCCCCAGGGGACACGTATAGATGTGGTGCGCTGTAGTGTCCCATGAGAGATTGTTCGAAGTATGCGTTCTTTTGTGTGTGGGTGTGACAAGTTACCAATGACCAGGGGATAAGTGTTGTCCAGTCATGTGGGGGGGTCCTTGACATGGGACAAAACTGTGAACTTTCAACATTTTTATTTGAGTTTGACATAACTCTCAATTTTTTTTTTTTTTTTTTTTGATCGATAGATTAAATCTTGATGCAATGTTTGGTATTAGTATAACCATACCAACCTCACCCCAACCTCTCTAAAACGCCTCATACTCTCCACTCATCCACCCTCTCCCCTTATGCAACGAAAAGAAAAACATTAAACTAATCTAAATAATTTTGAGGAGCATTTTTGTGTGAAACCAAGGCAAATACACTTTATCATCCTTCCTATAAGTGGCGAAGACGTTGGGGGGGGGGGGTGTTGTTAATGGGATAGACTTTTGAATAGAAAATACTAACTAATTACTTTCAAATCAACGGTCTCTGTCATTCTACTCTCTTGCGAAGACGGAAGACATATTCGTACTATATGTTGTTTAAGTTAAGGCGAACTATAGGCTCATTGTTATCGAGGGTAGTCTGAGAGCGAAAACACCAGTCTGTTGACGTGTTCACGGTTCTAGTAGTTCGTTCTGTTTGTAAATATATTCAGTAAAAACCCTGTTTTTAAGTGTTTATATACGAAAACCAGTTCCCATTTCCTGTTATCTGTATGATTGTTATGGAGTCCTCATAACGCGCAGCTATATGTTTTCAAATTTAAATTGACACATCATTGCCTGTATTGTCCTGAGCTAGATAACCTTTGAAAGCAATATTTATCACAAAATCCTTTGCAGGTGCCATCTGTTTTATATATATATATATATATATATAAGAACAGTATCTTTTGTCATTTGGATTGACAGAAAAGCTTTTAATGTTTCTCTTCAAGAAGCAAAGAGATTGTTTTCGATACATAAAAGGAAAAAGAAACCAATAAGTACCCTCGCCTGAATTCAAGAATTCAAAACAGGAAGCAGAATACATATATCCTGTAGACACTATCAACAGTTTCAACTATATACCTCTGCAGAGTAACTTCTTGTTAATCACACAATAGCGGGAAATAATAAGGATGTTATAGCTAAGATTTAAAAATATTATATGTTATATTGAAAAACGATAACAGTCAAAAAAAAAAAGGCGGGGGGGGGGGGGGTTAAGATGGGTATTCTTTGGTTATTGCCAGTTCTAAGGAAGGGTTTTGTAAACCACTCTTTTGGATGATAGCACGTGACCCGTAGTACACGTGCACAGCTCTGACTTGTGTCAACAGATACTATAGCGTAGGACATGAAACTTACATAGTTGAACGAGAAGGTGCTATTATACTAGTATTTACGTGTAAAGATCTTACGTTTATCTGCAAAATTGCATTTTTTTCTCTAAGGATCGACTTCGATACACCTCCCCCAGCCCATGCAGCCCCCCCCCCCCAACCCCAACCCCGTACGAGGACTCATCTTAGTGAAGTTGTAACGACTATAGGCATACATAGGCGTGGGTGCGTGGGGCGTGGGGGCGTTGGGCGTGAGGTTCTAAAATGATCCGCCTACAGAGATGTATGTATAGGGGTATGAACCTTTATTGAACGTTTCGGGGTCTCACGAGGTCCTTCCCCAGACTAAACAATTAGACTTTGGACGTTAGTTGGTGCAGTTTGCGGCATATTTAGACTATAACTTACGTCTATATAATTAAGTCTAAACTCAATATTATGCTAATAAATACTCTTGATTTATGTAAGAGTTTGAAAAGGGGCGTGTGCGCCAGGAAGAGTGGTCTTATTCTTCTCAAACAAACCCCACATGAAGGATGGAGGTTGGACCATGGCTCACCTGGACCCCTCCCTATTTTCTCAGGCACCCTAATTGACCCGATGCACCCGACTGTAGCTCCATTGACCCCTTCCTTCTCCTAGTCAGGCCTGCACATACTTGTAAAAATGCATCCAGGAACATTCTCGAAGCATGAACTCCTTTCAACTCTAAAAACCAAAGTTGGTATTGTTTCAACTTTCGTATATACCTAACTTAAATCTCCACTATCCTTACCAAAAAAAAAATCGTGTTATAATTCAATTCTGACAACATTGTTGAACTATAAAAGTTGTAACATTAGAACGTTCTATTTTGCCTAAACAGTTACTCCTCGTTAACGAACAAGAATATATGAAACAACTTCTTGCCCTTTTGGCTAATATCATGGGTAGAGTCTGTTCCCTTGGTTATCGTGCCCAGCTTCTTTTGGCTGGGGTGACTTTTCCTTTAAAAAAAAATATATGAAAATAGTTCTGCAAATTGCCAGTACTAAAGACAAAGTAACTATTATTTAGTGAAAAGGTGAAGAATTAACATGAACCCCCCCCACACTTCATTTATACCCCAATCACGTATTAAACTTCAAGAGATCCGGCAAGATTATTGAAAAACTATTTTCATCCTCGCTACAGAAAACAGAATGAGAGGAAATGTTAAAAGAAGAGTTAAAAACTTTCACTCAAATTAAAAGTCATCAAGAAGGCCGTTACGTATGTGCTTAAAATAGTCATCTCAATCAGGACCAATATTGGATCAGTTAAATTGGTCATTTATATACTGTAAGACAATTTTGTATTTGCGTCGATTGTGTGTGTGTGTGAATTGGGGGGGGGGGCGGGGTTCACCCTAAACGACCCCCCCCATGAAATTAGTGATTAGCACAACCTTGCGAGTAAACCTAATTTATAACCCAAATATGTCTGAGAATGTGTAATTTCATGTCTAAATTATCAATATTTTCTGGGGACCTCCCTTAATGAGGGAGTCGGCTTAAATGAGATCAGGGCACCCCCCCCCACCCACTTTACTTACATACTGGAATCGCCTCTGGGTATACAGCGTATTTCCAGTATGCATGCGGAAAACTTTTCCATTATTTTTATTATTATTTGGTCGTCCTGCAATATCCCAACAAAAGCCAATAAGTAAATAGTCTGAAATAATGAATTATTAAATTATTTGTATTACGTTTTTTTGTGTGTGCATAGTAACTAAGCATGGCCCCTCTGAAGGTGTAAAAAACTCATTGAGAGGTGTTTTAGACAGGCATAAATTTGATGATTTTATAACCTTAATATTAATCTTATTTAACGCTAACACTACATTAAATTTACATAAGCGTTACCGTGGAAACTGACTGAGTTTGGTCATCTTCTTTATGAATTTAATTAATTCTTACAAGAAGTTTAACGCCTTGTAGCGTTTCGTTATTAAAGTGTATACGTTACGAAAGCAAACGTTTTTTTTTTTTTTAATTACAACTCTCTCTATCAACCAAAACATTGTAGACGACCCTAAAGACGAAAGCTGATTTCCGGAAAACAGATATATTGGCCTAATTAATTCGAAATCTTCTAGTACTTTATAATGCTAACTGAAGTTGATGAAGGTGAGTTAATAAGGAAGGAGATTAAATTATACTTACACAAGCAACTATATAACAACATTCATACACACACATGTTTGTATTACATTCCAACCGAGGACCCCATTGTATTTTCCATTGTTCAAATCCACGTACCCTAACCTTAACAATACCCCCATACAATAGAATTCTTCCGAGGACGTGGTGATTCTTTAGAAATCACAACCGAGGACCTGGAATTCTTTTGTTCACGTCCTCGGTCAGATAGAAAAAACAAACGCACACATACGTATACATTCACATATACAGGTTATTAAAAAATATATAATGTTGATCGAAGCTAGCGACCTTAAAGTCAAACGGAGAAGAAAACAAAAACACTTGTTAGTAAGAAAGAAACCTCCCCCCCCCCAAAAAAAAAAAGAAAAAAAAAGAAAGGAGAAAACAAAACGTGAGATGTAGACAAAATGTAGTTGCTATAGGTCAGAAAATGCTGTTTTTACTTCACGGGTTTATATTTGAGCTAAAACATTTGTAAACAACTTTACTTCATCCATAAAACGAATTACGAATAAATCAAAGATGGGATACGTTGATGATCCTGTAGATTACTGGAGAAATCAACTCCATGGCTAGTATTTAATGTTGATTATACGAGAGAGCTTTCTCTTTATGTTTTATCTAATTGTGTAGTTATATGAGGGGCAGATCATTTTACTTTTATTTGTTTGTTTTAACGAGAAAAAGAAATATAGCTGTCTAATTTTCTAAAATTGTTCGCTTGATGGTCTGTCTTCATTAACTTATACATACTGAACCGGTTGGAAATTAAATATATAAATATGATCACGAAGTTTCCTAACGTATATAAATAGGTGAATAATACATCCAGCCAACTGTACATAGTGATACATAGTGTCCTCAAATGCATTTGTTTTCTTCCGGTGATAGTTTTAGTTTAAAGAAAAAATTGTTTTTGTTTTTCTGTATCAGGAATAAGTTAACTTTTAATCTCTGTTAAAATATCAACATTTCTTATCAAGATTCAACAGTTCGAGAGAAAAAACCCACTACATTTCCGGCTTAAAAGTTACTTTGACACCAATTATAGCATTTTCATTTAATTGGAAAGGCAAATATTTTTGTTCAACATAGTGACAAAATAATGAGCAGCAAAACTTTGGACTAAAGTATTAAATTTAAGCAAAAAAGAGTAATAGTAATATACCTCACACCATTTGATATAGTGGCCGTCTATAGACTTCATTGAACGTGTTTTATGTTTTATTTCATTTTGTTTTCCTAAATTAATACAATACTATTGATTGTATATACAACTCCTTTCTAAAATTAAGTTTGTACTTAAAGAATTACAAATAGATTGTTTTTGGCAATTGTTTAACTATATCTCGCTTTTACAACTGTTTACAACAAAGCTTTGCACGTAGAGTTTTACAGTTATTTTAATGTTGTTCTTGCAATCGACAAAATTTACGTTTTTAAATAAAAATGTAACAATTGTTTTGCATATGTAGTCTTTAAAATAAATATTTTGTGGATAAAGTATTCAACTTCGGTGCTTTTAGCAACTGTATAATTGTATTTTTGCTTTTGGTGAACAAAACGGTGAACAATCTGTTAACGTTACCATTTTATTAGTTATATTTCAAATTTTACAATTATGTTTCTTATATAAGTATATAAGCTGATTTCCTTAAGGTTTGGTACCTTCACAACTGCTTAGTTTTATTTGAAATTATGGAAATTTGGCAATTCTGTTTTTTCTTCAATTGTATTGTAAAATATTACAATTATATTGTTTTTACAACTGTTGCATTTTTATTTCTGTATACAAAATATGGCATTCCGATTCTTTCACAACAGTACGAATTTGCTTCGTATTTATAATGAACAATTCTGTTGTTTATGTAATGGTTTAAATTACTTATATAATTTATCAAAATAATTTTCTTTTTGATATCATATATACAAAATGATACAATTCTGTTGATTTTACAACTGTTTTAGTATTTTTTGCAGGAAAATGCAACAATTACCTTGTTTTGGAATCGTTTTAGGTTTCTACACAAAAAAATGTTATAAATCTGCTGCTGCACACTAACTGTTTAAGTTCATTTTTATAAGTTCATAGAATGTACATAATTATATATATATATATATATTTGAGCAATAACTTAAGTTTATTATAAGTGCAAATAATTCTAATAATTTTGTCTTTTACAACTTTATAGTATTTTCCAATGTAAGTTTTATTATTCAGATTTAATCCTATAGGACGTAATCACCAGATTAAAGGGATAAAATACCGGTACAATGTAGAAAACCGCCTTCCTTTTTAAGCCATTTTGAGTTTTAATGACGTGTCAATTTATTAGACAAACTTGACTTTTTGGTTAAATTGTCTTATATAACGTGACTTCAGATTTTTTTTCAATACAGACAAAAGTAAATGGTGGTAAAAATATTAATTCAAACATACGGTTCGTAAGGATTTTTTCCTTTTATTTTACGATTTATAGAATACCAATGTTCTGTGCAAGTTTTGCCCATATGATATACATTTCAATCAATAATCTTTAATTTTCAAAATGAGAAAAAAAAAATCAGGACTAGGTTTATCTGATTCGTATCCCGTTATGGCCAATAATTTGTTTGTTCTTTGATCATTTCCCACTCAACTTCTTTTTTTGACTTGCCTAAATGCATTGTTTATTCATTGTTTTCAAATTTACCGCGGCAGTTTTATTACAAATATCTTTATAAACGTATACACGTAGAGACGAAAAGAATATAATTATTATAACATTTAAAAGTGTTAAATTTATTCTTTGTAACAGAATATAAAATATGACAAACAAAAGTTACCAAAGGTACTGAAAGAAAGCTTAAATGACTTTCTAAATTGAAAAGAGTCCAAATTGAGTTAAAATGTTGAATTGGAATCCACCGAACCGGAAAGTTGTAATCCATAAACCCTTGCGGGCTTCTCCTTAATTAAGCGTAGTTATTATTGTTATTATTATGTTTATGATTATTGTTATTATTATTATTATTATTATTATTATAATTATTATTAAATAAGCCTACGTCTTCAGGTGAAATGCTGCAAAGAGATGTTAAAGTGAGAAATTTTCAGTCGTTTTATGAAAAAGAGCTCCAACCAAAAAATTGTCTCAAAAATATGTGCAGATAAACTTGAGTACCAGTCTATGAAAAAATATTTTAACCTGAAGCCACAACGGTTCATAAAGCTACTTAAAAATAAAACCCAAATTAATTTGTACTTACTCTCATAGATATTCTTGCAAATAGAACGATGCTTGTATTTTTTAAGGTATATATGTAAATGCCAAGGTAAATGATTTAATAATTATGTAAAGATGTTCTTACTTAAATAACAATTAAATCGGTTTTTATGTGTTTAAACACGGGGTGCTTTCATTCCATACATTTATAAACAACGCTAAGAAGATACATACTTATATTATGTTTCTAATTAGCGCCTCTAATGTATGCATATACATATTATTTTTTTAGTTGAGATGCTTCCTTCGCATACCGAGTAGTCTGGACAATTCTAAATTGAGTTATGTGGTAATTGGTATATTACATGATTATACATGCCTTGAAATCTGATTGCTTTTTAAATCGCAGTACCGATCCATGCAGGCGATAAATTCTTGGAATTAGACGTGACTTGACTTTGAGTAGTAAATGAAACACTTTATTTTGTTCAAGTCAAGATGTAAATGAAGATCATAGTTTGTTCTTCCTCGTAGCTTCCTCCAACCCATATGGAAGCTATCCCAAGTTCCCTTAAAGAACTAAGGAGAAAGGATAAATAACAGTTGTATTCTCCCCCTCCCCCCACCTCACCCTTCCCATTCGACTCCCCTCCCTCTCCCCCTTCCTCAACCTCTTCCCATCTCCGACTGCGCTGAAGGTAAGAAAGTAGTAAGATAAAATAGTTGTTAAGCGGTGACAAGACAGAACCATGCAGTCACATTGCTCAAAATACGACGCGAACCATTAGATACTACATAGCGCCCTCTCAAGAGTTGCTGCTGATTTTTTTTGTGAGGATAGACAGGCAAAGGACTTCTATGAATTTTGCGACCTAGTAGATATTTCCGCCGATTGACTGTATCACCATTTGGTCACACATTATTGGCTGAGTAACTGTTTGTTATGTCTACGAGTTATGTTTATCATCAGAGATATTTATATCTTGTTACGTCATGTTGAATAGGTTAAACCGTTCAACAGTTGTGTGATTGAAATTCATCACATCACAAGCAGATGTAACGTACGGAAGAATTACGTCAAAGTTAAGTTTGTGCTAAGATTTCCCTTTATGATTATATAGTTACTGTTTATTTAAATTTTATTAATATTATTGGATTACTTGTATTATTCTCTCCAATCGTTAACATTTAAACAAAATAAAATGAAGCAGTTTTCTTGCAGTCTGCACAAAACGTCACTATGACGTTGAAAATAGCACATATTATAAACCAGTACGGTAGGCATATATGAACTTGCACAACTAGTGGAATGTGTCATTCAAGCTTAAAACCTTTCATCTTTCAGTTTGCTAACAGGAGGGAAACTTTTGATACAACAAAGAACATAAATAGAATGACGTAGGCTACTTTCAGATTCCATTTTGAACCGCCGATGACTTAAAACATAACAGCTCGTCCTTATTGCACCACTTCACCATCACATACTTCAGACACTGCCACAACATAGTCGCAACTAGTACCTCTCTCTCACCCACACCCCACCCAACAAGGCACCATACCACCCCAGAGTAATATTCGACGCTGAAAATAAATTTGTTAGGCTTAAACTGCTTTCAGAGTCAAGACATAAAAAAAATGACTAAACATACAAGTTTATTATGTAAGTTACACATACATGCCCATTCATACAGCGTGGTCCCATACTCATTGAGGTAAACCAACTATTTTTAATGTTGTTTTAATTGGATTTAACAAAAGTGACTCCAGCTTAGACCTTCGAAGCAACTGCAACAATGAAAATGAGACGAAGGGAGGAGGGAGGAGGGATATGCATTTGCGGGTAAACTTATTCAAGATTTCAAGATATTGAAGATAGATTGCCCATAGATGTCCTATGTTACATGCTTGTGTATCATTTGTACGTTTATATGTATAACCGTAAAAAAAAGTAAAAACTTTGTTCTCTTTCATCGCCGAAATAAAAACATCAAAACTAAACTAAGTCCCCTTACATCGAAACTGTGACCGTTTGATGCATGACAATACTATCCGTCAAGTGTATATATATCACGAGTACCCTGGAAAGGGAACAGATGCCACCCATGATCTTTAGTCTAAAAGTCGAATGTACTGTCTAAAGCTGACCGTGGATCAACACAATTTTGTGCAGTAGTTGGAGACAAAAACTATGAATCTTGGATGACAGATGTATGTGGAGATTATAGCTCGTGACAATGTGGGAGGGTATCTCTCCTTTTATTCACGTCTCCATTGATTGTGTATCAATAATAAGTACAATAAACTCCATAGCTATTGTGTGACCTTAGCGATACCTTTTAAACCTATACTATCTATCAGACATGCCTGCTTAATGAAACGACTTATTCCAATACAAAAGAACTCCTTTAACGTAACCAGCTAAGGCTATTGTTCATAGTCAAAAGAACTTACAAATACATCAAGGTAGCTTTTCAATTCTTTGTGGGTGACTCGGCCTGTGATGAATAGCAGAAATACAAATAGAACAATAGGCAATTCCATGAAAGGAATTGATTGAATAGGGCCAGGCGCATTAAGAGAATAAAGGTACATTCAACTGCGTATACGGGAGTACAACCTTTAAAGAATAATAGAGAAAAGAATTTGAAATGAACAAACAGCTGAAAACAGCTCTTCTAACAAAAGTATATATATCAAAAAAAAAAAAAAATAAGAAGAAACGACGGGAATTCTAAATTCGTGCAAAACAACCATTCAAACACAATAGCTATTCATAGTACACAGATGCAGCATATTCGTGGTTTATAGTGTTTTTATCTTTGTAATTTAGAAATACTGGGTTTCGTGTTTTCCGAGAGCGTGTGATTCAGAAACTATATTCAAGAATAAGAAGAAGAAAAAAATCTCCGAGTTTCATTGGAATGCCTTGTTGTCAACCTATATAACATTTCAATGGTATTCTTGTTTTGTTTTTATATATAATTGTTTACCCAACACGTATGGTATTCACACGTATCGTCAAGTCGACAAAAAAAAAAAAAAAAGTTTTTTTAAAAATGCCTATATATGAGAAACGAAGATTAATAGTTAAAAAGAGTAAGAGAGAGAGAGAAAATCTTTTCTTTTTCATGAATACCTTAATCTATTCATAGAGAGAGGCATCCTTCTTAATGGTCTCTCAAATGAGGTACATTGTCTTTGGACAATGGGGTGCATTACGGTACATCTGCTCAACTGAAAGCCTTTTTTGGACGGCTTATAACGAACACAGTGACGTGTGTCATACGTTTAAGACCAAATGTTGCAATCGCTTCGTAACCACCCATTATCTTAAAAGCACGCACTCTTTTAGAAAAGTGATAATTCATTGCATTTTTGTTGGCCTATATTTTAACTTTGATCAAATAATTCGATTGCTGCAGGCTTTGTAGGATGTTAAATATGTCATATCCGATCATGCAGATCAACTGTGTATCCCCCAACTTTGCCAAAAAAAAAGAAGGAGTAAAGTATGCTCTTTTTCCCATTGTCTGTTTTGAATAATTTCTCCGGTCAGTTATCCTTTCTACATTTACTAATATCCCCAAGATTGTTAAAATGATCCGATGTCTAAGATTTACAATGTGTGACCATTACTGCACCGATATTCTAGCATATTTGGGATATGACATTGACAGCTAGTTCAATCATTTAGGTTTCATTCTTTATGGTCCTGTACTAATTCATTTGTTCGTATTTCGTGTTACATTATCCGTTGGTTCTGTTGCGATACATTTTTTATATTTTTTATTCTGTAACTTTTGTATAAATAACCTAACACTATAATTCATAAACGAATGAAGAAAACCCCACTTATGCTTGTTTAGTCCATCTCAGTTTAAATATATCCTTAATTTCAAAAATGTTATTAATAGCCAAGATTTGTTCATGTATATTTATACTTCTTCACCCTGCCCACGCTGTGGCACTCGACGATTTGACGCATTGTCAATGCAGTTGCCTTCACTTTGCATAGAAGCAATGCCGTATTTAATTCCGGGTGTATATCGTTAATTGTAATAAAGGGAAAAACAAACAAATGACAACAGGATAACAAAAATTGTCACCATATAGGTAAACAAAAATGGAGCTTAAAACTGCTCAAATGATTAATTTAAAGAAACACAATCTCACCGACTAATTTTGTTATTGAGCTAAATATCACATCACTATATTTCAACACTAAGGATCACTGTATTGCTCTGTTGTTAGTTTCAGAAAGATGAAAGTGTATATATGTTACAACAGTTATAGGTACGTACCGTAGCAGATACGGTAAGGGGTATGTAACTGTTCGAGCAACAAGTATTGCAACTCGGCATTCGGGTGGGGCAAAATTGTGGAACAAGAATATGTTCAAGTTACTAACGTTGTATAGAAAAGAGTACGGCACATATATACAGATTGTTTTCTACAGATCGAAGCCGGAAAAGCTAACAAGTGAAACCTGGAGACTGTGGGGGAGAGCAGCGCTTGAAGTCAGTCGGAGTAGGGAGGGGGGGGGGGGTTCCCCAAATATGGCAACACCCATCGCTGGAAAATCACTTCTATACGACCTGCTATAGCCCTCATTACCGCCTCCTCGCCAGTTTCGAGGCCTACTCATTGCAAAAGAAGTCAAGCGAATCCGGGAATTACTTAACAATCAAGAACAGTGATTGATATATGATACATTTATACGGTATTTAAGGAAGACGCCTACTCAAACGTCCTTTCAGAAGCTGGCATCAATATTGAAACATTACATAAGTGTTGCACCCCTCCCTCCATCACGACCACGCCCCCCCCCCGACACACGCAAACATAAAATCGTCACCCAAGTTAAGACGCCCTAACCTTACATATAGCAATTGACTTACCTACTCATTGTCCTAAAATATTAATGAATTGTCGTAGGTTCTTCATTTTCCAACCAAGAGAGATATTGCTCAATCAAATATGCACACCAACAGCACACCACAAATAGTGCACCGCCAATAGTGCACCATCGACATCACACCACCAATAGTGCACCGCCAATAGTGCACCACCAACAGTACACCGCCGACAGTGCACCGCCGACAGTGCACCGCCGACAGTGCACCGCCGACAGTGCACCGCCGACAGTGCACCGCCGACAGCTCACCGCCAAACGAGCAGCACCAACTGACCGAAGTCGAAATATCTTGCAAGCACCGCAATATGATTCTTGATACTAAAGTTAACAATGTTTAAGTAGGTCGTCATGTCACGTGACATCATTTTCCATACTGCTACGGGATATTTAGGATTAGCGAATGTAAATTGATGTTATATTGTACTAAAATGGTTGTATTACCGATCACCAACTATTTGTATCAAGATATGTTAAGTGTAATAGGTAACACCATGTATATGAATTCCTCATAAACGCAATCTATCTCTCTCTGTATGTATATATTACTTTAAGTAAGAGCTTTCGTTAACCGTTGTATATAAGCAGGCATGATGAGTGGAGGCGGGGGCAGAGGGAGGGGGAGGGGGCAGGGAATACAGGTCAGGGGCCGCGGTCAACAAGTGGGCTTAAGGAAAATCAAGGAATGTACCTATGAAGGCATTCATCTGTTGTTAACTGTGTGTAAAATGTATGTTATAGAGGCACACTGTAAGAGTAAAGAAGACTATGTACAAAGGCTCGTATCGGTTAATGTTGGCCGCACGCACAGCACAAGGGACATCTACTACCTCAACGAGGCAAACATGAGCCACGTTCTATGACATATGAACGTATACCGACACTTTGGGCACTCAACTCTCAGCTATGCATGGAACTATCTATCATAGGGCAGCTGCTGAATTCAAAAGCATGAGAAAATATTCGACAAGGCAACTTTTTGATCTGAAATTTACCTAACACTTCTCTGAGAATAACAGATCGAGCCTACACTCCAGTCTTTTCATTACTTTCCTGAACTCCTTTCAAATTCTCAAGTACTATTTCTTTACGAGCTTTTTAAATTTTATTTATCCTAGCCAAGGCCAACCATTGTGGTATTTGAGAAGTGAATCTAGGAACCTATTGTCCCAACAATATGCCTTAAAGCATTAGACCTTTGTGTACTGTAAGATGCTATCGCCGAGTTTATATAGAACAAAAGGTGGCTTTTATTCTCTCAACGAGTAGCGTTTGTTTTCGTGCATTATGAAGTCACAAAACAGGCTAAGACTTCTTATGTATATTTTATTATGTTGCGGGTTACTTTCAATTGTGTCAGGTCTTTTCTTAATTCTCTTTTCTATTGAATGTAATTACGCCTATCCATTTAAACCCGACCATTCAACCTATTCTTCTCGATGAATAGACTAAGTCTGAAACACAATAGGAAAATCTTATCAATAGGGGGTGGGTTTTGAAAACGTCTTTTAAGAACAACCTCAATGGGTTTATATCAAAAGAAATTCGGAAGAAAGTGAAAACGATCATAACGTTGTCAAGATTAGCGATCTATTCTTTCTATTTTCTCTCTTTCTTATATTTTCTTTCCTTTTCTTTATGACTTTTCTTTTCTTTTGTTTTTTCTCTCCTTTCTGTCATTCTTTTGTCTTTTCTTTGTATTTAACCGACGATGAAAAGAAGCAATATATTAAAGTATCTTGAATAATCGAAAGTAATCATTTCTTCGTAAAATAAAATATTAACAGCTAGAAGAAAAAAAAACACCTTTTTGATCAACTGTTCTTCTTCTTCATAATGAGAGTAGACATTTTTTTTTTCAATATACAAGAAGATATTAGTTGTAAGTTAAGCTTATATAGTCTATATACCCAAAAACCAGGAAGTTTCCTAAAAAGTACGGTCAATTTTTTGATCAATCAGGGTAGCTCCTTTATAAGATGTATATATTATATAGATCTATATATCTTTAAAAGTCGCGTCTCATATATCAAAACCATCTTCATACACTGTCTATTTAATAAATAAGTTTCACTCATTAATTTATCAGTCTCCTCCTCCTCCTCCTCCTCCTCCTCCCCCTCCTCCTCCTCCTCCTCCTCCTCCTCCTCCTCCTCCTCCTCCTCCGACGACAATGCACCGCTTCGGAGGTTCACTCTTGAATACGTATTTGAGGAAGGATAAAATCGTTCAAGTTGCAAGGTAGCCTCTGGATACTGGCTGATGTGAGTTAGGTTGTCTAAAAACATCTGGATTTTCCATATGTTACAATTCGACCTAAATCGAACACTGTTTAAAATGCTAGCTTTGTATATAAGCAGGGTCCAAGGATGGTGCGAACACCCCCCCCCCCTCCCCTTCAACTTCCCTATGCCTAAGAAAAAGCAATAGTTAAAGCGCAACATTGCGTGTAGACCGAATTTCAGCCTTTGAAAGCACCACTTCAAATTGATTTCTGGGGTATGGGGTGGGGGGAGGGGGGAGTTCCTCATACATGCATGGGAATCGGTTTCAACGATGGCAAGGTCATCCTCATCCGGTTTTAAGAAAATCCTAGGTTCCGTCCCTGAGATGTGCTATAAATTGGTATATTACAAAGTGTGTGTGTCATGTCACAGAACTATCAATAGGCCTATAGACTATATCCACTAACATACATATAGCACAGATAAGTACGGCCTTGCTTGTGAAATAATCGTGAAAATTCCGTCGCTCGGCTCCTTATGCTGAGAAACTTCTCCAAAGAATCCTTCTTGCTATTACACTCTACCAAAGCAAAGATAGGGTGTAAAGGTTCCAATGTCACATGGCCAGCCCATGTTATAAGGTCCTACTGTCTCGAAGAAGTGGTATGAGTTACAAAATTTGATTTTCCTCATTAAGAAAATCTTGAGCTGTTGTCTTCAAGGATAACCAACAATAATTTCAAAATGGTGGTTCCAATTTTAGTTGTCTGCCCATCCGTCTACTTTATAATGTATCCTTCATCTGTTCTCATTTCAGTTCGAAACCCCACCCTAACCACTACCCCAGTGAAAGAACATACTGCTAGGATCGAAACGCCAAGCCCTTTAAATTTTATTTATTGTAACTATACATGCTTTGTGCAGTATATAGATAAGTAGTTAACTATATTTTTTCTTCTTTTTTTTGGGATTAAATTGCTGACAACTTTATGGGACAACTCTCCCCTACCCCACCAACCCACCCAACCATCTTTGTGCTAAGCATTGTCCTAAATTCAGAGAAGATAACGATATGCACACAAACAGGACTGGAAAATATGAGGGAGCAATACTTGAATTTGAGCAGAAGGGAGAGGTGCGGGGGGGGGGGAGGGGTGGGAGGTGGAGGATGGGAAATACTGAGGACTTGGACCAACCCAAATTTACAAGGGATTCACAACGCTAAAATCTCCTCTCAAATTTTGCGTGTCCTTGGCTTTCTTTGACGACCACGAACGTTATATATCGATTAAAGGCAATAGATAATACAAGCAATTTAGTGAGTTAACATTCGAAATGAATATGAAACTTGAATAAATATTGATACAGACTTGATGAAATATATTATTATTCTTATTAATATGTAGCCGTACACATAGACTACATATCACGTACACTCGCTTGGTAAAACGAACAGACGGATGCGGGAATGAACAAACAATCGGATGAATGAATGAAAGGCATGAACGCGTGAATGAATAAATGAATATACTTGATCAATCAATTGATATCGAACAAAAACCTTCCTGATATGCCGACTTATGCATGTATACTGAGCATACTGGGGTAACAGTCTGGTATACCTTTATGGCTCACATACAGACTGATGCGTTATATCTATATGCGTCGGGTCACTCCAACCGTCTTACGTTTTCTATCAAGAAATACGAAGTGATTAATGCAACCCCAGTATATATAAAAAAGGGAACAAATCCATTCGATGATAAAGTCTTCAAAACTTGTGAAAGGACGGATTTAACCTATTTATAACCAAGTCAACACTTTAAGAACTTTTGGTCTCGGTTTCTAGGGCTATTTTGTTACGTTTTCCTGGCGCCAGTGAAACCAAACGGCTGCACCAATTTAATATATGACGGCAGCAAGTTCCTCATACGAACATAGATGGTGTGATTGTAACATTGAGGTGAGGGACATATCACTTCTAGATAGTTTTTCGTCATTTTCGATTCCTAGTTGCGATCGTGGTTTTAATGTATAATAATAGACATGACTGCACCCTATACAAAGCATCATAACCCTAGAACATGGGGTGAGGTGGGGGGGGGGGGGCTCTAGTTCGACACCTGTACCAGTCCGGTATTAATACAGCTATATTTCATATTCATATCTGTACGATTCTGTACGCTATATGTACGCTAGGCCTATATCGCCTAGGTCTTAGTTTGAGACCCACTGATGATTGTAAAACTGTAATTGTTTTGGCCGCCGTCTTATGTAAACAAATTTTTAATCCTAAATCGAAAAGCACCCACTGCAGCGATATAATGAAGGTAAACAGTCGGCAAAGTTCGAAAACCTTTAACCAAAATGCATCCGTCATGCATGGGTCTTGAAGATGACCTACCGTTTAAAACTAATCAGGCTCGATAACCTATCCTTTATCTTCTGTTGGCAATTTGACATAACGTTATCAAATGTAATTATTGATCTTGCTCTGCCTTTAGTCCTTGTCGTAGGTTTGTTTTCCGCTTAGATAACAAACAATTAATCTCCTCGAAAAATCTGATAATATTGTCGATTTTATTTACTTTTAGATTCAGAGCAAAGTGTCTGGTAAAGCTTGTTTTGGGGATTTAAAGGTGTAGGCTACTGTGGAATGGATAATGATCAGGAAAATCTTGCAGTTTTACCTAGCTTAGGAACCGTGGACAAATAAACTATCGCACGCCGAATTTGCGAAAATTAGAACACATAACAACAAATGAGGCGAATGCATGCACTGCTACAAGGTCAAGCGAGCCCAACAGGTCAAGGGGCTTCCATTTGCACTTCCATGCAAGGCACAGTAAGTTTCTTTTTGGGGTTGAAGGCTTATTGCCAAATTTATAAGAGGGGTGGGTGGAGCAAGCACATGGTGCTATGGTCTCATATAGCAGTGGCGGCGGAACGGGGGGGGGGGGCTTGGGGGGGGGGGGGGCTCAGCCCCCAATGAAAAAATTGAGGGGGCAAATGCATAATAAGCCCCCCAATATTTACCAAGGCTCCGAAACGTGCATCTGCCCATTTTTCAATGCATACTTGTCGATCTGTCCGATGCACACGTATACTATATAGGTGTAATAATTTTAGTAAATGCTGGGGGACACCATCGAATATACAAATTACAATGTTTTTACAGATTTTTTACGTGCAATCTGAGAAATTGCAGGCTTGAGACCCATATTTTAGGGCTAGATATTCGCAGCATAAAACACTCGGGAAGTGCCGTTTCCAGCCATCTGGGGGTTTGAAAAACCCAAAATTTTCTTGTACGCTCCGCGCCAACCGATGGTGGCGCTCCGCTTAGATAGTCTCCACACATTAGCCCTCCCCCCCCCCCAATAATTTTCCCGTTCCGCCGCGCCTGTCATATAGGGCGGTAGGTTATAATCTGCCAGTGAAAAATGCAACAAAAACAACAGTGTGATCATGACATTGTTAAGTCAAGTGAGTATCGCGAATCCCTTCGTTAGAGAATTGATACCCAGATCGATCAGGTTTGTGGAATCTATAACTGAATATTAATATGAGTTGAATCAAAAATCGGTCATTGATTATACATTTGTTTTACCTCAGAATTGTGCGATATCAGTGTCAGTCTTAAAATAGGCCCATACACACGACACAATCCCCTTTAAGTTAACTTAAGATAATAGCGAACTGACTGAATTAAGTACGTCTCAATATATTGTAAACCATTAATCAAGATAAAACTGGATACTTGCATTTATATTAAAACAAAGGCTAATACACACAAGAACTGATAACGAGCTCACTACAGTACATATATAGATTCAATGGAGAAAAAAAAAATATATAGATATATATATATATATTGGGATCGTGCCAAGTGTGTCAAATAGAGTTAAGAAACTCTCCTTTGTGTAAGTCAACAATTTTTAAATAATTAAGATCTTTTTGGAATTGAAATCATTGTTATGCATATGCATTAAGGTATCCAGGCTGCTTGCCAAGGGACAGGTTCCTGATATAATATACATATAGACTACATGAAAAAGTTTTTTTTTTTTTGGTGCAAAAGTAAATATAGAATAATTGATTATATCGATAATTTTATTTATTAAACTTATTTATTTATTATTATTTATTTTATTAAACTTTATTTTGAGAGGGTAACTCGTTTAGCCGAAGCTAATCTTCCACGAGGCCCTCGTACAATACAAAAAATAAATTAAAATATTATAAATATATATAAATATATATATATAATATATATATATATATAATATATATAAATATTATAATAATAATATTAAAATATATAAGTAAATGTTGCAAATTAAAAATTCTAAATGAAATATGAAATTATGAATGAGTAAAAGCGAGTAAGATTCTTAAACTACGATCAAAATGAAATAAGAATATTATTAATATTAAAATTATACAATGTGTATAAAATCAATAGAAACAAAATCACACAAATACTGATCTAAAACTTTCGAATAAAACGAGGAGAGCAATAAAACATGTCATTACTTGATAAAATGTTGAACTAATCTTTTAAAACTACTTAAGCTGTTTGCATTTTTTATTTCATTTGGTAGTGCGTTCCATTGTTTTGCAGCAATGTTGGGGAATCTTTTCCTGTGGAATTCCGTTTTTCCCCCAGTTAGAAAGAGCCCAGATGATGTAGTTGAACGTAGGCCATATGTATGTACATCATGAGTATACTCAAACATTTCTTTCATGTAAGACGGGGCAAGTCCGTGGAGTGATTTATATACCATAACCAGCCTTTTCATATTAAGACGTTCATTGAAAGTATGCCATCCAAGTCTTTGAAAAAGGTCGCTGGACCTTTCATCATAAGTAGCATCTAGTAGATAATTATCAATCAATCAAACATATTCAGTGATTGTCCAAGTTTGATCAAATGTAACCATGTTAAGAAGGAAACTCGATATTTAGATGTCACTTGACAAAATAAGTTTCGGAATTGATTGAAAAAAAAAAACACTTTGCTATGTAACTTTTGATAACACAGGTGTGAACTTGTGAATCGCATGACCGAAGAAAGCCCTCTCCCCCTCCCCTCTATGACACTTTCGGTCCATTCTTTCGGTTTGGGTTTCGTTTTCCATTTGGCGGTTGCTTTTACTAAAGTAGGAAGTTTCTTCTTTTTCATTTTACTTGAGACTTTATACCAGTTTATGAAACAAAGTCGGTCGTACTTGTCAATCAAAGATTGAAGGTTTCGCAGAATCATAAACTTAATGAAGAAAACTGTTGACAGTTTGAACCTATAAGTCAAATTTATATCAATCGGACCCCCCCCCCCTACATACACACACCACCCCTCACCTTGAAACAGTTAAAGGGGGGGGGGTAGTCACGATATATAGAATTACTCTCAAAGTCACTTTGTTGCTTTCCATTGTTTAAAATCTTGAGAAATGCTGTCACTTTTCGTAGAAACAAGTAATAATCAAAGCTAATTGATAACATCTAATATTTTACTTAATTCCCAAATACAATTATTCCCCAATATTTTCATAGGAGATGTATAACTATAGCTTACTACTGAGAATAGGGTTAAAGTTCTTATTGTAAATATACTTACAAGCAAACTAAATATATATATTTCAACGAGCGTGGAAATTGTCCCAAACGTTCCGACAGAACCTTGTACTGTTAAAGCACAGTGGCGTGCACAAGGGGGCGGGGTGTATGAAAGGGGAATGGCCCCCAACTTCCATCGTCATTTGGAGAAAATTGTTCAGTTGGGTGATTCAACCCGCCCCCCCCCCCAACATTTTGCTGTGAAAGAAGTATTACACCCCTCTGGCTCGTATCCCGTTTCAATCTCACACACAAAACAAATCAAGTATTTTTAGACCCCTGCACGGGAGTCGGCTTCAACGACTACAGGGACGCACCCTCCCTGTTAGAAAATCATTCATTTTGTCTCTGACTCTTTCAAAAGGTTCATGCTCGTACCGAAATCAGTCGAGTTTTCCATCCCCCCACCACCCATCGACCCAGCTTTGAACCTGTAAAAGTGAGTGGGTCGAGTGAATGTGAAGAGGGAATGTATCTATATTAATAGCCAGCAACTTTAAATAGATAAATAAGCTTACCATGACGAGACATGGGGAGGGTGGGGTGGTGGGGGAGGGGGATTGGGAGGTGGCACAAGGAGCATCGGTGGCACTGACTGTTATAGGAATATATCAGATTGGTATCGGTTTCTCAGTACCAACATTATCGGTAAATCGTTGTTCAACATTTACAGACTGACTACTCTATATGTTTTTAATTTTAAATAACATTTTCCTGGGTTCTTAACGAAGCCATGAGAATACAACCACGCAGAATAAGGTGACAACAAGGTCGACCTGGCTTTCCCAGTACTCTCACACCTACACAGGGAAGAAGTCGTGTAACATCTTGGAAGAAATAGAAATAATACGAAACTAAGTGTAACCAAATGGAAAAAGTTAATATCTGAAGTCCCTATAACTTCCTAGTAGGCTATGCTATATACTATGTCAAAAAACTTGTAAAACGTCGATTTCAAAAATTTGTCTCCACAACAATCTCCAAAGAAGGAGTTTATTAGATATACACGGATTAGATTAGAGCTATAAACTCTGTCTGTCTATCTGTCTGTCTGTCCATATGTACATATACGTACGTATATACGTCTGTCTTTTGTATGTATGTATATTAGAGTGTATTTTCATATAGAAACCTATACACATATCGGTATAGTATTTGTGTAAACAGTTCAATGCACTTTATGAACCTGCATGGTGTTTACCTCTGTGTAGACTTTCAACTTTGTTGTAACGTATACATAAACAACATTCCTTCACAAGAACCTTTTGACTCTATACACCGAGATAGAAGGACCCTATGAATAGGATATTATCACAACTGAAATCGAATATAACTTACTACGTTAGGTCTACCGTATAGGCCTATATCAAAACATATCATTTGTCCTTGCATTATCCTTCATACTAAACCTGAGTATGTTAAAGAAGAAAGCTGTCCGAATCTGTGTCGTCACTTCCTAATTTAATAATAAAAATCACCTTCCAAAATGTTGATACACAGAATGCCAAATAACACTGCGTCAACGGGTTTAGAACCGATATACCTTCTGTGTGGGGGAGGGGTGGGGGAGGGGTGGGGGTGGGGAGTGGGGTGGGGACTGGGTCTGGTATAAATTTGAGAGATCTAAACTGGCTGCGAGGTAACCAAGGCCCACCCGATACACACAGAGAACACAGTAACTACTGTACGTCTTTAAGTTTTGTACCAAAGTAAAACCTGGATCGTGCTATATAAATCGGTGCTGTTAGGATTACAGTAAGAACTGAGGATATGTGTAATCCCAACAAATCCAGTTTGTAGCATTTTTTTGGGATTACACACATCCTCGGTTTTTACTGTAGTCTTATTATAGCACATGCTACCGATGTATCAGATTTATCAGCACGATCCAGTTTTTACTTTGGTACCAAACTTTAAAATTAACAGTAGTTACTGTAATCTCTGTGTGAATCGGTTGCCACCCCAAGGCAGGAGTTACTGCTAATGTTCATATGCAGTTAATAATGCAGTTAAACGTTAAACAGTGTCGAGGACAATGCGGTATATGTACTTGAAGGCGGCGTATGATGTAGGCTATTGCTAGTTTCATTCTTAGCGTTCGATCGATGGATAATTGGCTACATATATCCCGTATCCTATAATTAGGAATAATATGAAGGAGAAAGGCAAATATATTCTTTTATCAGTAGATATGTACTGACTTTGCGCTGACTTTGCGGACTCCTGAAACGGGCCCCTGGCCCTGGGCCAGGCTCATTTTGACCTTTTGGTCGGAAAGTGGTGTTATAGTGGTAGTTCTGATCCGGTTTCAAGACAGTGTGACCAATTCTTCATAACGATAAAATGATTATGAAGATAACTGTATGATCATAGGTTTCATAGCCATAATTCCTACAAGATCACTCATTTCGTTGATGCAATGCGCAGCATGTATACGGAATTCGTGAACTGCTTCTCTTTATAAGTAAATAACAATAATAAATAAGTGTAAATTCGCTGGTTATTTGTCTAGAGAACTAGTGATTCTTCAATGCGAATTAAGATAAACTACATGTAAATCTTAAATGCGAATTAAGAAAAACTATATATGTAAAATCAGCTAGTCAAGTTGGTTGATTTGAGAAAACCAAAGAAGGAATAGTGGTTACTTTATCACGATTTTTTTTTATATTTCTTATGACATTGCAAAACTATCAATTTAGTCGTTATTTAAAGCATATTTAATGGTAAGAGGAGTAACATTATACAAATATATACATAAAGAATTACAAGTGCATCTCTTGATAGATGTATTTGGATGCATGGCTTGGATAATTGGTTCGTTGAATCAGACATTAATTATAAAACGAAATTAAATTCCATGCACGACAAACATGGCAGTTACCCTTTACTATAAGTGAAAGCTACACTGTTAATGGCTGTATTATAATTAGTTTGTTCTTAATATGAATTAGAAGACATTGCAATGAATACTGAAAAACACTTATATATCATAGTTTATATGAAAACAAGTAATACAATCGTTCCACAATGGTTGACCGCGATTGTCATATTTATTTCTTCGGCTTGATATAATGACATGACCAGTTAGGCTTTATTGAAAGGGTATATCCGATAGATTTATAGATGAACGAAAGAACACACTTCATATCTACGCATATATCATTCTCAAAGAAGAACATTAACTTACGGATATATCCTTGCGTGCAGGCAGGGTAAAATAATTGGGTGGAACTGACAAAATATTTATGAATATTAAAGTTAGACAAAATAGGCCTATACTGATTTAAAAATAATAATATATATTCATTCATAAATATTTGACTCGAATCACCTGTACTGTGCAATTGTTAAGTATATATGGGTATTTTTTGTTTAGGCAAAAGAATACTGAATGTGTAGGCTATTCCCTCACATCTGATTAATTATTAAATGCCGGAAAAGTCAGAAATAGAAACCATAGTTAATTGATTATTCCACAAGAAATGAAATTCTATAGCCGATTTCTAATATTCTTTAAAAAAAAACATAACCGTTTAACTTTTCCTCAATTATCTGTGATGTGACGTCACAATGGTTATCAGCATATTGCTTAACAGAATCAATTACGACCTTGTTGTTGTTATTGTTGTTGTTTACTTGTTCCTTTTCTTTTCAAATTTAGCCAAGTGATAATTATGTTCACGGTTTACTAGCACCTGCATGTGAAAAACACAGTCTCAATCACTCTAACAGGCGTTAGCAATCATAAAAATAGCTGCATTTCTCATCAAAAGATTGATCATTTGACAAGTCTGTTCTTAGTTCTACTTTTATATATGAATAAACATTAGCTAATTATGCATATTGATGATGTAAAGTGAGCGACTGCCTAATTTTCTATTCTGTAATTCCTTTATTTTCATAATATTCCTTTCAATTGAGGACACTGAACACAGATTCGCGGCCTGAGGCGATTTTTTGAAACATTTTATTGTCTTCTTTGAAAAGAGGAACATCACATTATTCAAATGATAGGCCTACATGTGGGCTTGTAATTAGGAGTTAACCTATTCAGGGATAAAATAAGAAATTTTGATGAATGCAACACCCCACTTCACTCCACGAAAAGAGCTTCTCACGATATTTCAACAGATTTGAATGAGACTATCACACACAACAAACGTACTGAATATAGGGCAAATTGGCTAGGAGTCCGTCATAGGCTACTTTAACTTCCATGTGTGTTTCTATTCTGTAACTTCGCGTGCTCGGAACCCGATTAACAGTATCAACTGTATTCGAGAGGAAGAAAAAACAAAACAATAGAACACGAGAATATTTTATGGCCTGAGGGGTGGGTGGAGGTGGGTGGAGGTGGGGGATACGACTTCCTTAAGTTAATAGGACGCTCAAAGTATTTCTTGTTTTAGTTTCGTTCTCATTCTTATCCTTTGACATTTTACATGACGTTTCTCTCGATAACAGATTATGATTATCAAGTATTGAGACACTCGCATGAGAAGTTGACAGTTGCAAGAAGGACCTACGACTCCCCCACCCCCTCCCCTCCCATAACATGTTCTCCTATTCTCGACCAATAATTGATTAGTGTGGGACCTTTTTCAACATGTGTCTGTATGTTATGCTGGGCATATATACATGTCAGATGGTAATGTAATAAATCATAAAACAGCTCCACGGAATAATAAATGTTTTACCAATAATCATGTCATCTTCCTGTATATACAATGACCACAGATAATATGAACCTATTTTTGGCATTAATACAAGATTTTGGGGGATTAATGTAGATGTTAATCTCGTGTTGTGTATTTTCCATAGCGTACTCACATGTTGTATAATGAACTTTGGGGTTGAATATATACAGGGAGCCAAGAAATCAAAAGGCAACAAAATAATTAAGTTTTAATTTTCTTTCTCATATATTTTCAAACTTAATTTCGCATGACACTTAACCTTGTTCCATGCAACACATATAGTGTGGATAAACACCACCACTTGAAGTTAGCATGTATACTGCATACGAAAAAGAAGTTTATTTAAAAACAAAAACTTATTGTTACGATTTCTTCTTTCTAAGAATTATTATCAGGTTTAAATACAAAAAAAAAAAACAAGAAAGAAGACATTTCAGCTTTTGAGACCATTATAAATTAATGACGTCAACAAATGGTAATAATTAATGATAAAGATATTAAAATAATAATAATCATAATTAAGGATATTTTTTTGTATAAGTACAATATAACAGCAAAGAAGCCCTGCCGTAGTCGCTAACAGATATACAACATTATATGTACAAAAATAATACAATAATGAAATATAACGAACGAACGAACAGACAAAACAAACAGATCATGAATGCAAAACAAAAACAAACACTTTAAATGTGAATAAACAAGGTTAAATTCATTTGTACGTCTTGGTCAAAACTTTTACCCTGTGCTTTAAACAAAAATGGGATTAAAGTGTTGAGAAACTTTTCGCAAACGAAGGGTGAGTTTTGATCATGTAGTCTAGAAAACGGTTGAGCTACGACCAGTTGGGTATATAGGAGTATGGACATCAACTTGATATCCCCAGGGGATGGGGGGGGGCGTTGGATTTCTCCTCATTTTCCATCTTTCTTAACGTATTTGGCACAAAACAGAAAAGGAAGAACTGCTTGATTAAAACGTCATAATTACGTCATCAAAAAGAAAATAAAGTAAATAGTTGTGCTTGTATAATTAAGGAAACACGTTTGTCAAGTGAAATCGTCACAGAAAGGTAACAGACAATGGAACCGAAGTGTATATTGAGTAAACTTAAGATGGGGTTTGAAAAAACTGGCAAAATTCATTTGGATAAAAAGCCTGTTTATTATTAGCTAAGATTGCATCTTCGAAATCCTCCTTTTATGATCTTTATCACCTAAACATATGATTACATCAGATGATTAACATAAGCAAACAATAATATGATTTCCTCACTTGATAAACATAAGCACTTAATCCTATGATTTCCTCACTTGAGGAACACAAGCATTTAATAATATCAATTTGACCCCTATTTAACCTAACTTACGAAGGCGTTTGATACATTAGAATTTGCTTGCCGAGTACCTTTATCACATGTGATGTGTGACACAGTTTGTGCGACTTAACTTCAGTAGCTTGTGTCAACATAAAACTGGCTCACCGTTCAAGGAACGTTACAAAAAGTACTGTATAAACATGACATTATAATAGCAACGATAACATATATCTCTTTAGTTAACCTATTACGACATTATTTGTTATTTTCAAACTATGATAAAAGACATACTCGTTCAAAGTCCTCTTTTCAATTGCCTTACAATTCAAAGTTGAATTTTTAACAATATAAACAAAGCAATCATACCACCCATCCCCGAATTGTAAACAAAACATAATAACATAGAGGGGCGTGTAAGTTTTTGCAGTGAGGGTATACGCAATTGCTTCATTTAACTTCATTCAAGCAACCGTCTAAACCTACTAGACCGACTTCACAAACATAACCATAAAAGATGGAAATTGAAAGCTTTCATCAAAATGATTACTCACAACACAAAGTTACACGTATATATATATATATAGTCTGCGATGAATAGAACCACTAACAATGGCCAAACAAAAGGGGGAAAAGGTAATAGCCGTATAGTACAATTAGGTTGAAATATTTCACCCGAATACTTGTTTGTGCTATTGACTGTGAGAATTGTTATGAAATTCGAAGCATTGATCCAATAACAGTAGAGAGAGAGAGATAGACAAAAAATTAGTCATAAAGTATCTGTGACGTCACAATACAGTCCATTATAATTCAGTTACGAAAATACCCATTGTGTGTTTGAGTCTTTTCTCCCTTAAATGCAATTGTACATATTTTGTTTTTTCTTGATTTGGCTTGAGGCTTGACGACGTACGGTATCCCATAATATTCAGTATTTCCTGTAATGTATATGAAGTCACGTGGCCGGGTAATCAATCACCGATTCAATAATATAATAATTAGCAATATCAGTATTTTAGATTCAGATCATGCGAGAGTGACGTGGAAAATACGCATACACACACACCCATATACACCATTTTAATTATTCTAAATAAACATCATAAACGGAACAATCTTAGAATTATATTTTGAAGAATTTTTTTTCCCGAAACGAATGACAGATTTTGAGATTATATAGAGTCTCCCAGAATTCTAATTAATTTAATGTAGAAAGTTAGAAAACTATCAAAATTGTTAGATAGAATGATGTCGTCACCGCGAAATGTATATTTCCAAGATTACGCTCTGTTTGCATTCTTTTGTTGGTTCAGCTAAGAAATGTAACACCTTGCAAAACTACTTACCATCAAAGAGAAAGATTTATAAGACAGTTTATTCTGCAAACAAAGCATCCACTTGGTAAAGGTTTATCTACTGAGGGGATAAACTTTAAGTCAACCACATGGTCATAAGCATATAGTCGATGTGACCTATATACGTTCATGTTTATATCCCTCGTGCACGTGTCTAACAAAAAGGCGAAATAAATCTGTTTTGTATCAAAGTTAATCTTTTTTTTAAATTCCTAGCAAAGTGTTGAGAATTGATATCGTTTCATTTTTTTTAAGATAAAATACTAAAAAGGAAGGAATAAATGAGATGCTACCGGGAAGCTATTCTCAATTGAAATGGTACCTAAGAAGTGACAAAAATAGCTCACCCCCCCCTCCCATCCTTCTTTTAATTGCCATATCGCACGCCGAAACAAACAGCAAAATGTTTAGCATAAATAAAATACATTTTTGTATGTTTGTGTTTGCAAATTCTGCTAACATAGTCGTTGAGCGAACTTTTGTCATAAAAAAAAACTGGCCTTGCAGACAAGATCATATAGTGTTTTTTTCTTCTTCTCAATACTTTTAATTTAAATACTATGTGTTTTATGTGACGTCACCTTCTGGGTCTTCTTCCTGACAAATCATAATTTTGTATAAAATGACATAATCTCGTGATTCTTGACATCGATATCAATGTCTTCAGGAACAGGCTTTAAAATACAACCAATCGTGCCAATATTACATCATTATGAAAAGTGAAAATATGAATGTAAAAATATGTACGACAAAGATCTTGGACAATCCATTAACATAATTATTTAGTCGATATTTGTGGGTAACGTATTTTTCTTTTAAAGTTAATTGTAAAAACAAAACTACAAATTTCAGATGTGGGGCATGCATAGCACCTCTACTAAATGGCGTTCGAAGTACGTTATTACACAACGACAGGTTACAGACAAGAAAATACAATTACCCAACGACAAATCACGAGTAAAATTCATGTCTCACATTTTATCGGCTACAAACTAATGTAAATATAGCTTTTCTTGTCAAATTTGACTTGAAAATTGTCAAAATTTCACCCTAAAACTAAAATTCTCTGACATGTTCTAAATTACGTTATAACGTCATAGACAATTGTATTATTATAAAGTAGAAAACAAAAACCAAATGAATCTTTGTCAAAATGTTGTAACTGACGAACACCTTACGTAATGTTAAGACTTCATTTGAGTAATTTAAATTAATCTTAATTTACAGGTTTGAAAGATGCGTCAATTGTCCCAGAGATTAAAAATCATATATGCAGTCATGACAAAACGTGCGTCATTATCACGATTAGTTAGAATGAAAATCGCCTTTTATACACACTTAAACAGGCAATAATCTTTTCATGTTGGATATGAAAGTAAACTAATATCAATTACTGTAATGAACGAGCGACAACAAAAACAACAACAACAAACAAACAAACGTAAAATGTCACAACATGAATGAGAACATTGTCTGTTGATTGAACTGCAAGTTTTGTTGTAGTTCAAAACTGAAGAAAACGTCTTGTTTATTAGGCCCCTATTTGAACTTTGCATTTATTTTGAGTTTGAAATTTTGATTTTCCTTTCTGATATTTCTGAACTGAAACGTGAAGACGTGTTGTTTTGTTTTTTTGAGAAATCAAATTGTGCAAAGGATTAAAATACATGTATACACTCAGTAATGAATAAAGTCGGTGTTACAGACAGTCTTGTCTCTATAAGTTAATGATACGAGACTTGTATGCTAAAAGTATATCAACGGCGCTTCATTTTATTACCTAAATAGTCACAGGCGTACACCCTTGTCCGTCACCCAGCTGGATCAGATTCACCATTTGTTTTCTGCATAATTCCCTGAATTAGATAAGATGGTTAATTCGGCTGGCAAGGAGTTGCTATACTTTCTTCCAGTCAACAGTCGAAGCTTTTCTTCCGACCGCGACTTCACGAGCTCGCGCCGGGATGGTAAGCTTCTGCGTCAAAACTTGCAACTGCGTCAAAAATCATATTCACCTTTTTTTAAATGCTATAGTTCCAACGTAATAATATATCTCAAACGAAAAACCTTCCAAAAAACAATTTCAGTGAAATCCACTCTTTTTTTGTTTGTTTGTTGTCTTCTGTAGCATCCAGGAAATATGTTACAGCAGTGCATTCAAAATAAGAAATTCTTCGAGATGTCGGCAAAACCTCAAGTCAATGCCGCGGCGGCGGCGTGTGAAGACCTTGACGGTAACGGCATGCTAGGTCTAACTGCCGGGTGAACACCGCCGTATGGTTCCATGTCCGGCTTGACTAAGATAAACGCTACAGGCCTCTGTATACCGTCCTGCGATGTAGCGGTGGTCCAGGGATACGGCATCATATACTGGGCCGGTAAACTCGAGTGTAGTCCAGCTCCGAGGGGAATCTTACCAAATGCGGCGGAACTCGCCGCTGCCGAGGCGGAATATGGATGCGAAGCAGAGTACGACTGGTACAGGGAGGTAGCTGGAAAGTCCGATAAACTCAGCGACCTCGGGGTTTCTAACTTGGACGAGGCCATGGCACCATCCAAAACAGCGTAAGGGTTCGCAAATGGCTGAGTGAAACTGGGCGGTAGGAGAGCCCGGGGTCTCTCACTATGGCTCAAGTTTAAGATTTCTGAAGCTGATGTTGGTGGGTGGTGGAAAGGGGGTGAAGCTGGTACGTATGGTATAGGGTAAGGATAACCACGGTCTTTCTTCATCAGCGACTTTGGTTTACGCCGAGGTCTGTATTTGTAATCGGGGTGCTCCTTCATATGCAGAGCCCTCAGTCGTTTCGCTTCGTCTATGAAAGGCCGTTTTTGGTCCTCCGTCAGAAGTTTCCATTCTTCACCCAGTCGTTTGCTTATTTCAGAGTTGTGCATCTTGGGATTTTCCTGGGCCATCTGTCTTCTCTTGCCACGAGACCAAACCATGAAAGCGTTCATGGGCCTCTTCACGTGCTCCTGTTGCTTCGCGCCGTAGTTATCAGCACTCATGGTGGTTTTATTTATCAATTGAAAAGACAGAATAAAACTACTATCCAATCTTCAGCAATGTTAGTTAACAGTAAACCGGCTGTATATGATCGCAAATATGTTCCAAAACGATGGGCAAAGTTTCTTGAAGGTGATGATATAGAAGTCGGACAATCTCGAAAAGAGTAAAAACAATTGCTGTTCACTGGTAGATGTCTGGAGTGTTATTGATAGACTTTTTGATGGTTTCAGCGTTTGTGTGGTTGTGTCTTTTCCGGTTGAGTACTTGTGCTGCCTTATCTGCCTGAATGGGTGATATGAATATACCTACAAGACTTCACACAACCTATCTTTTCTGTATTGAAATGTTTGTGAATGCCTATTGTAAACTAACAATAGATGACCAATCACAGAAGTGTTTGTTTCCTTTTCTGGGATGTCACCGAATGAATCCTTTTGATTGGCCGCCTTTGTCAAATATTACGTATGAATAGTCATCAAAATGCCAAATATGGCAGTAAGCACCGCCTACTTTGTTCAACTTTGTTTGGAAAGCAAACCGCGCACAATGTGTGGCGCACTTCATCATCAGCCTAATAATTTATCACACAGCTTTGTAAGACTCTGGGATTGTTATTGTTTTCCGTTGGAAGAAAGCATGAGGTTTGTGCAGTAGACTAAAGGGGAAGTGGTTAATTCCTTTTGTCATTCCATGACAATCATGGTATTTGCACCTTTTTAGAGTATATCGATTTTAGCTTGCAATGTCTGTAAAAATAACAAAAGACATTGTAAATCTGTCGTTAAATTTATGCTAGGCAATGCCGTAATACTAATTAACTAGTAAAGAGAGTTAGGCAGGACATTAGCCCTCATCGCATGTATTTAATGTGTAATAAACTTTACAGCACTTCACGTAGCCTCTGCTGAATGTGATTTAGGGTCTGTTGTATACATCAGTTATTATAAAGGCTCCCATTTCAAATTCTACCGTGAAAACTGAATAAGTTTGGGCCGGTCAGGGTCCCTCCTGTGAATCGTTTATATTTCGCGAAACTAGTGTTACATACTAATCTGTACCCTAGTAACAAGCCTAAGCTTAGCATCGCATTTAAAACATGTCTCATGATAATATCGACTATCGTGTTATGATATCACTTTACCTAATGGTGTGTAGATACGTTTGTGTCCTTTTTTTTGTGTGGAAAGTTTAGCTAGGCCTAAACTTAGACTACAAGAGACCTTCAAGTATGTTGTAACATAACATTCGTCAATGCATGGCAATAGCTTAGGATAGGCCCTTATTTTAGGCCTGGAAATATCAAAGGCCCATTTAATAAATCTTTTTAAAAAAGCTGATATCTTCATTGCCCAAATTTGTTTCTTTCAATTTGTAGTAAAATGTAAATGGCTTTAATTCTATAGGGCAAGATACAGACAGAGGATGTTGAAAATTGACATCCTGAAAAAGTCATCGGCTTTCAGACCTAAAAGTTACAAGAAGTTGGAAAATAATTTTCTGACTCTCCTATTTATACCCAGATCTATATTAAGGAGTATAAAGTTAGATAGATGAATATCTCAATCTGGATTTTTTTTTTGCAGAAGTTAGTTAAAAACTTGAGGTTTGAGTTCACCTTGTGTTGTATAAATGTGGGAGCAACACAGGTGACCAGAAGAATAGCTATGAAGAAATAAAACCTTCCATGATATTCATAGCTTGGAGAATCCACAGTGTTCTAAATGTTGTTTTACACACTACATTGACATAAATTTAGAAACAAAATTATGCCATGAATTCAGTAAAATCAAGCGAGGTTTCTTTTTGCTTGACATTGTTTTCATTTTTATATTATAAAATGACATCTGAAAACTGATCTAAGAAACAATTTATGATGGGAATATTCCATACGCATATTATATACATTCAAAAGGTTTGCTACAGACCATTTTCAAATGGTTTTGAATTTCTTAAACACAAGTTGTGATGTTGTTTGCAACCTATGTTCAAGGGTCAGCAGATCACTCATCTAGGGTCGTGAGATCACTCATCTAGAGGTCACATCTAGAGGTCAGTCATAATGAGGTCTCTCATCCAGAATCGTAAAACATATTGTACAAACAATATACGATAATCATCATGTCACAGACACCGGTGTGAAAAAAAAAGAAAGACAAATTTATACTGTAACTTGAAAGATATGAACAATTTTGTAGTGTGAAGTTATTTTAACTGATAAGCATAATTCTGACTAAATGACTCCTTTACATTACTCCTTTACATGATTGCCCACAATTCAATTCGATCCATTCTGGTGTAGTTTTTCTTCTTTTCCTGATATATATCTGCTTTTCATGATGTAGGAAAGCCATATGGGTGTCACCAGAAATAGCCGGTTGTTAAAAAGGTTCCTCTGGTTCTGTCGGGTGATCATATCATTAGTCTGAGAATTCACTCCACTTGAAACTTTTAGCAGTTTGTCTAACATCATAAGAAGAAAACCTAAAATGGGAAAAGCAAAATATGAAAAAAAAAGAAAAAGAAAAAAGGTTGACCGTTATTTTGTTTATATTGTGTAATTCATTTGGTGCCAAAAGAAATACTTTGATAATTTTGAATTTTTACGGGGGTAGATTAAAGTTGTCTCAATATTTATAATATCATAATCAATATAAATTGTTTCCAAACTTTGGCAAATGATACTAGAATATAATTCACATTTTTAATAGCAAAGTGGCTCGAGTCTATCATCAAGCAGTGCTGCTAATGTATATTTATGCTACATATCTCGTCTGCTACTCTTCATTTTGCTCTTACCTCTGTTCCCAGCATTATATTTTTTTGATCTGCATTTTGGTTTATGGTCTTCCCTGATTGGCTGGAATCGACCTCCACTCCCCCCCCCTCTACCCATTCACAGCTGCTCTTCTTAGTTCTGTATCATTAATCCAGGAAATCTCCTCTGCGAACCTTGCTGCAGATTTGTCTCACATCTTAAGATTATCCTGTAAAGGAAAACAAGTACGAAAGAGGGAAGAAGAAGAAAGATTCTACTGTCATTTCCTTTGTGTACGAACCCAGTGTCTTAACTCTTTAAGTACATTCTCTGACATTGACATTTCTTAAATGGAACCTTACATAGTTGCTTCTGTAGATTCAACATGTCTCAAGATTTGTCAATCTTACACTAAACCTTGCCAAAAATAAAACATGATTTGCTTCCAAAGAATATTTAAGGACAGATTAATAATATGGAGGGTTTATAAAGTGCAGACATAACCACCGATACCGGTGCTCAAGGCATATCACAATTATTACCTGGTCAAAGATAACCTGTCAAACATAGAGACAATCCCTACACATGGCAGCAGCTAAACAGTGCCCAACTGACGATTTATCTCACATTTATGGGTGAAGAGAGGCAGTGGGGGATAAAGTGCCTTACCCAAGGACACAACGCAATGATCTGGCCAGGACTGGAACCTGCAAACCTTAAGGATCACAAGTCCACTGCCTTAACCACTTGGACACAAATCTCTACGGTCAGCTGATGGAACATACTTGTCTTATCAACAAAGTGCCTTTAATCTAACAACAAACAATACTGCTGTTTATATATATATCCAAGGGAATAACTTATATGAATGGTGTACATAGCAAAATACTATACAAAATAGCATCATTACTACGTAAATCTAAATGGTCTGTTCTTGTATGAAAGAGTTTTATCAAATTAAATATTTAACTATGGAGCAAATTCATAAATCTTGTGTTTGCTGTACTAAATAGTCAGTTGACAAAAATTCTCCAAACTCAAGGAGAGGAAGAAAGACAAGACAGTTTTCATTTACCATAAAACTTGTGTGTAGGATAATATATAACTTAAGGCTCATTAACTTTAATGTTATTTTCGTTGTTCCTGGTACATGAGTACAGAGTTGCTCTTTATTTTTAGCTCATCTGAATGTTTGATCTCTACTATGCCATGATTCTCCCCATCTACATTCAACCCTTAAATTCTGATTGTAACTCTCAAGTAGTTTAAGCATAATTAACAGTGTTATTCACTAATTACAAAGTCACCTCTATTCTCTCAACTTGAAAGATGCATTTTCAGTTTGGTTTTGAAAATTTCGCTTGGTCAAACATGTCAGTATTTTTAATCTATAGTTTGTAATATTGCAAGTTAACAGAACTGTTAAGACATCCTTCTATATGAAACAAATTATGCATACATCTTGCCCAGATGTGGCTTAATATAAAAGCCTCCGTCTTTTAACACGGTAAAGAGTGAAATCTACCTTTTACTGATGAAGTACTTTATTAGTACCCTGTCAGTACTTTAGTAGTATCCTGTGAGTACTTTATTAGTACCCAGTCAGTACTTCATTAGTACCCTGTGAGTACTTTATGAGTACCCTGTCAGTACTTCCTTAATACCCTGTCAGTACTTTATTATTACCCTGTCAGTACTTACCCTGTCAGTACTTGACTAGTACCCTGTCAGTACTTCATTTGTACCCTGTCAGTACTTTATGAGTACCCTGTGAGTACTTTATTAGTACCCTGTCAGTACTTTATTAGTACCCTGTTAGTACTTCATTAGTACCCTGTCATTTCTTCATTAGTACCCTGTCAGTACTTTATTATTACCCTTTGAGTACTTTATTAGTACCCTGTCAGTACTTCATTAGTACCCTGTCAGTACTTTATTAGTACCTGTCAGTACTTCATTAGTACCCTGTCAGTACTTTATGAGTACCCTGTCAGTACTTTATTAGTACCCTTTCAGTACTTTATTAGTACCCTGTGAGTACTTTATGAGTACCCTGTCAGTACTGTCTTCATTAGTACCCTTTCAGAACTTCATAAGTACCCTGTCAGTACTTAATTAGTACCTGTCAATACTTTATTAGTACCCTGTGAGTACCTTATTGGTACCCTGTCAGTACTTTCTTAGTACCTGTCAGTACTTTATTAGTACCTTGTGAGTACTTTTTGTGCACTTACTTGGTAGATGGCAGCTCTTTATTTATTACTAGGAAATTTATCCTATGGATATTATTGTTCGTTATACACCATGTACTCATGTAGCCTCTAGATAATCAAGTCAACATAACAGTATACAAAAAGTTTTCTTTCAAAAATGAGCTGAAATGTCAATACCTTGAACTGCCAAAACCTACCCATGAAAATACTTTTTCAAGATTCATCTTCGGTGAGTTATCCACAAAGTTTATTACAAAAACTAACTCATTGAGCAGAAAAGTCCATGGAACTGTGAATGAAAAGTAAACTTCAATTTTAGCTGACTGTGACCATTTTTGCTTGTTCTAGCTCATTTTATGAATTACTATCATTTTGTGAACCAACTCTGTAGAAAATCTGCCTAACACCAAATACCGAAAGATGCTTAATGTAAAATCACTTTTAAATGAATATGTGATTCCATCCTTGAAAAATATGACATTTTTGTTGATCAGGCACATTTCTAAAATCTGTCAATCGAATCTCATGACCTTTTTTTTTTCATCACTGAACATATTAAGAAGAAAAACTGTTGGACAGTTTGGAATTTTGTCTAGATTTGTATTTAAAAAATAATCTTTTCTACAGTATCATTTATTGAATTATTCAGTAGTACCCTCAATGAAAGAAAGCAAAAAAAAACAATATGACCAACATAAACTGAATCCCAAGTCTTTTTTTGAAAAATGCTTTTTCCAACTTTTTCTCATATTATCAATGACTTTAGACTAAATTGGCCTTGTTTAAGAAATTAAAATTTAAGGCAAACAATCTTTGCATTATGAAATAACTGTATCGCTTAATATTTATCTACAATGTCAAATTTACTTGATCACATGAGACCTTTTTTATGCAAGATCTCACACACACACAAGAAAAGACGGAAAAAAAGTCAAATTAATTTACTCTGAGGCTTAACTCTTTTTGATCAATTTTAATGAGATTAAACTTGTTAGTGAGCCACCACACGAGGCCTTGCGTCTCTTGCCTTCGGAAAAATTTCTTGCCCCATCGTTGAGCGGTGATAAATTTTCATTAGCTTCTGATTCAATTATGGATTAAAGTCTATTTTAAATCCAGCAAATGATTTGGAAGGATAGGATAATTAAATTATCATTATTAAAGTGCTTGTTTAACCTCCGTCAATTCCTTTGTATCTTCATAAACTGCACAAAGATTTGCTCATTTAAATTGGCAACTATTCATCAATTTCCAAATGTTAATAAAAACGGTCTCAGTTTTTTTGGAATACAACCGAAATCGAATTAGGGAAAACAGTAAAATATTTTTGGTCTTAATTTGTGGCTACAGTTATCTAATTTGGAAGATACGGAAGTTACCGATCCGTCCTGCTTTGCCGTTCCCTCTCTTCTGTCTCTGAAGTGAAATGACTAAGAGTGAAAGATACGTCGGTTGTTTGTTCAGAGGTCTTAAAGTCCTCTTTCATCGAAGACAAGAGTTGATTGATACAGAAGGATATGGATTCATAATGTAGGTACAATGAGATAAATCTCGTTAGAATATCTTTCATGTAATGAGTTGAAAGATGAAAGAAACAATTTAAGAATAAGGAAAATGACAGAAAATTATGACTGTTGTTTAGTGATATTTATGGAGGTTGGAATGAAAGTGAGAATTGTCAAAATCAGATCAAAGGTGTCAAATGTTTTTAGGTAGCTCTGTCGATCATCAAGATGACAAGAAATTATATCTGTGAATCATGTCAGTGGTACTATTAACACTATTAAATTTATGAACTGATTTCTTAATTAACCATTGTCTCTTTTGGGGGGAAGATTACTAATATATATAGGAATTGGCTTGTTCCATTGAAAAGAGAGAATTTGTTTAATCAAATGTCAGTAGTTTTAACTTGAAAAATCAAGTTAAGAGGTATAGTTTTGTCTGGAAATGGCAAACATTTCGCTGGAATTCATGATATGCCAGGTTGATGGTCTATGGGTGCAGTAAGAGAGAAAACAAAGGATGTAATTTCTTATAAGAAATGCATAAATTTAATATGGAAGTTTTGAATTGTACTATAATGTTTGCTTGTAGGTAAATTTGTTTTATTCTTTTGCCAAAGGCCAAAAGAAATATGTTAAGTGATGGTGGCCTGTGTTTGTATGTGTGCATTAATGTAATAATAATAATAATAATCAGCAGTTATTTTTACGACGCTTAAGCGACCACAAATGTGGGAGAAACCCGCAAGGGCTTATGGATTACAACTTACACGTCGGGTGGCTTCCAATTCAACATTTTAACTCAAATTTGGAATCTTTTCAATATAGAAAGTCATTTCAGATGGGAAAACTGTAGATTGCTCTTGGATGAAAAACCCATCTTACTATGACCCGGCCGGGAATCGAACCCCGAACCTCCCGAGTGCTAAGCCTCATTGCTTCAATGTGTGTAAGTCTGATGCCTTGACATGTCAAAATGGTGGTTGACCTTGATATGTGGTTTGTGAATCCAGCTTAGTTTATAACAGAAGAGCACTATTTTGTGTGTGTTTTTCTTTTGAAGGTCAAAGGTCATTTGAGGTTGAGAGAGGTCAAGAGTGCTGAAAATACTAAAGTATCGCTTGGATGAATTCATAAATGTATGGTATTGATGGTAGTAGATCTGCCTTCTTGAGTGCAAGAACCCTATTCGTTTTTGTGGAGGTCAGATGTCATAGGAGGTCAAGAAGGGTCAAATTCTACGAAGCTTGTATTAAACAGTGTAACTGCAAACTCCAAATATGAATGAAGTGCTTCTTGTGTAGTTTAGTGCAAGGAAAATGCTGATTACTTAAAGAGAGCAATGGTCACAACTTGAAAATCATGAAATCTCATGTTCAGTGTATACATTAAATGTGTTCACACACAATGAGAGATGCATGTCAAGGAATCACTAAGCCTGTTGACTTTATTGTTATTTTTTTATTTTTTATGTTTCGTAAAAATATCGACCCATACTATTGAAACACAGCAACTATATTAAAGTTAACCAAATCCATTTGAGTTCCTGAAATTAAAGCAAGGAATAAGCTGTCCAAAGAAGCTTTCAAAGTGTCAAAAGAAGTTGTCATAAATTTTTTCAACTTGTTTTTTTGGCAATAAAATACTTCTGCCGAAAATTGAAGCCTACTTGGTAGGTCTGAAAGTGGATAAACTTAGAAGGTGGGCAGTGGTTCGGCCAGTTTTTCGGATGTCCTAGTGGTTTGTTGTCAGTTCTGTGTTTGAGAAAAGCTAATTAACAAAAATTAGATATATTATATAATTATTAACAATTCCAGTATCTTTAAGTTCTTGAAAATGGTAAACTTATAATGGAATTCTTATATTTCCAAAAATTAAAAAAAAGAAACGGCAGCAAAACTTTTTTTTTTCCTGCAACAGTCTTTCCGTTCTGACACTACAGATTGAGGTTTTGACTTAAGCCAGGAAATTGAACCCAAATGATTGCGAACCCCTCGCTGCGGCGTTATCAAAGCAAAACCAAAGAATTTCGGGAGAACTTTTGTTAAATTCATCTCACCTGTTTGATTGAGAATTGCACCTTTGCGGGATACAGGAGGGCCCGGCCTGCTGCGAAGCCATTCTTGTCCATCCCGTTTATTGTTCCAACTGATTTTTTTGTCCCCTGGATATCGTTGACCCCTGGTCACTTCATCTTGGACATCCTTGACCTACTTGGACGAGGAAGTTTCTTCACCTAGATATAAAAAAAAAAAAAGCAAAAATAGCATCACGGTATCACTTGGCCTGGGGTTTAAGACACCAAGTCGAAAAAAAGACCCCCAAATATCTTTTTTTTTGTCATTACATATTTCATATCTGTTTCTTCAAGCATTTTAAAATGTCATAATATATATTCCCAGTTCTGAACTGTTTGGTGTTTATAACCTCTTTGCTGTGGTATATAGCCTGAAAACTCTCTCAATTTTCTATATTAATAGTGAACCTTCTTTTTTTTTTCTCTTTTAACTAGTACCCATATATGTTTTGGTTTTGAGTTCTTGTGTGTTCTTTGAAAATCGGAACAGAGATCTTTTGCCCTAAGAGCATTTCAGGGGTAGATTTGATTGAAATCCTAGTCTTGTTTACAAAAAAAAAGAAAAAAAGAAAAAAAAAGAGAAAAAAAGAAGATTGTGATGGTTTCATGGAAAAATTTGTATCTTAAATTAAAAGAATAAGACCCCTCTTTAAAGAAATTAAACTTAGTTGATTCCGCGGAATTGTTGACTAGATATCTGCATGGGCAAGAGTTCGTTGTCCATTTGCCCATTAGGGGGGCGGAATAATCGCAAAATGTACGCACGTTGATTCATCATAATTTTGTCACAGCAGTTGCCTGCATGATCTCACGGACAACGTAACCATGGTAATAAACCCCAAATATGTTCCGGTTGGCCTCCACCCCATTTAACTCATTGTTCGTTGCAGCATCCGCGGTTTTGTGCGGAAAAAAGAAAGAATTGTAAGTACGAGTGAGATTTTTAGGTGCCCTTCCGTTAAAGGGGCCGTATCCCGTACTCAACTGGCCTTGGAATTCCCAGAAAGTTGTGTTGCATAAGAATTATAAAATATGAATGGAAGTGATAAAAAAGGCAAGGAAAGTCTGACATGTAGTTTATACATTTTAAAAATAGCCATAAAATCTCCCACCGAAAATTGAAGCTTTGAAGTGGATATCTGAAAATGGCAGAGATGACCACAATAAGAAGACACTACAGTTTAGGTTTGATGAATGGAACAGCAACATGTACACTGTAGGAGAGATATATGTAGGTTTGATGAATGGAACAGCAATATGTATACTATAGGAGAGATGTGTGTAGGTTTGATTAATGGAACAGCAATAAGTACACAGTAGGAGAGATGTGTAGGTTTGATTAATGGAACAGCAATATGTATACTGTAGTAGAGATGTGTGTAGGTTTGATAAATGGAACAGCAATATGTACACTGTAGGAGAGATATGTAGGTTTGATGAATGGAACAGCAATATGTACACTGTAGAAGAGATGTGTAGGTTTGATGAATGGAACAATATGTTACCGTAGAAGAGATGTGTGTAGGTTTGATTACTGGGACAGCAATATGTATACTGTAGGAGAGATACATAGGTTTGGTGAATGGAACAGCAACATGTAGGCCTACACTGTAGGAGAGATATGTAGGTTTGATGAATGGAACAGCAATATGTACACTGTAGAAGAGATGTGTAGGATTGATGAATGGAACAATATGTTACTGTAGAAGAGATGTGTTGGTTTGATGAATGGAACAGCAATATGTACATAGTAGGAGAGATATGCCTTCCACCACTGATTTTTTTTTTTTTTTAGTGCCATAACATCGCTACGATGCGTACATTGCGGACACCAGTACCCTCACTCAGTGTGACATAAAAGTTAGTAAAACCATGTATCTAAAGTTCTAAATTGTGGGGGGGGGGGGTGCAGCACTTTTTAGTCTGCAAGCCTGTTTGCCTATGCTCTATAGCCACACTACATACACCTAAATCTAGGCCACTGTCTCACGAATGCAGATCACAGTAGCGCAGATGCATGTTGCAGCATGTACACATATCATATATGATGTACACAGTGCCACAGCGCACTCGGATTGGAAGTCTGGGAAAATTACAAAGCTTACACGTGTGCTTTTTATACGGAATGGTTATGAGTTGCAAGATCTAAGGAATCTTGAAGTCTGGTGAATCTAGCTAATTGATTAGATTTTGAAGCTTAATTTAGATCTAAACAGACTATCCCAATAACAGTAGAATGTGATGGTGTGGCCTAGTCTCACCTAGATTATTAAACTGTTGCAACTTTATAGATTGACCCTTGTGTGTGACTGACCCTAGTGGACTCTTACTTTAACATGGTATGCCTATTGTAGGTAGACATTTAGACATTAATGTATAACTAGGACTGGTCCTTGATTAAAACATGTTCACAAAAGTTCCTCTGGACTGGAGTCTGGAGCAGTTTGGAGAAGGAATTCACTTGGATATAAGTACATGTTGTATATGTAGGCCTAAATTTAAGTTTCAAAACATATGAATATAAAGTTGAGATGAATGAGATCCAGTGTTATAGTATGAAACGGCCTCACTAGCTGTTGCTTTTTAAGTCCTGTAATGTTGTATATATATATATATATATATGTATATGTATATGTATATGTATATGTATATGTATATGTATATGTATATGTATATGTATATGTATATGTATATGTATATGTATATGTATATGTATATATATATATATATATATATATATATATATATATATATATATATATATATATATATATATATATATGTATATATGTGTTATAATGGTATGGTATGTACATACGTAAAGGTATTCACATGCAGCTATTATGTGTTAGAAATCATATTTATAAGTCTTTGGGTTTTTACAGACTTTAAGTTTGTTAAACATATTCGTTTAAGTAAAACGTTTGAGTAATTTTTGTAAGATTTAGATTTCTTTAGTTGCAAAAAACATGTTATGTAATTTGTATTTTAAATAATGTTTTTGCAAATACTTTTTGAAGTTTTTTCTATCATTATAAAAGAAACATTCTAATATGTAGTCCATGTGGTATTCATCTCCCATGTCTTTTTCACATATATTATAAGGTGACCTAGTCTTACATTTCTCACTATGCCTAAATCTGGATGCATAAAATTCTAAATTTTCATATTCTCAAGTATTTTTCTAAACATACATAATAATAAATTTGTTTGATTTGAAAAATTATTTTAACGATCAAAGTAGGCCTAAATGACCGCTCAATATGTTATTGTAAAGATGGGTTTGATTTTTGTCAATTTTAGTGCCATAACATCGTTACTATGTGAATATGGCGGACACCAGTACACATTTTCAAGTAACTTGTTCTACCACATGCCTAGCCTTTCTCTACTAGTCATATGACTTTAATGTGTGTCAAATCAGGGAGTTGTTATGGAACAACTCCCTGGTCAAATAGTGTGCCTTGTCATAGAGTAAGTATGCACCATTGTGCAGTTTTTATTACTTAGTAAAGGGCCTGTTCTTAGAAATGTATGTCACCTCAAGACTAGAAGATTTATTTCCCCTTCCATGCATATCAACATTATGGACACTTCAACAGATTACAAATGTTTTTGTCTGTGACAAAGAGTTTAACAGCACAAAGTAACTTCTGCAATAATAAGTTTTGAATTGAAATGTTCCCTGGAACTTTGAAGTGTTATGGGACATGTGCCTTTGATTTGAATCAGGAAGAATGAAACCACCTCAAAAGTTTTCAACAATCTTGATTCGCTCTGCATTTTATACCACAAATTCCAGTATCTGAACATGTTTTATATACTGTAGTCGCTTTACCAAAGAGGAAAGCTTCTTCATAATGAGTTCGCTTTTAGATTTTTCGAACGCCTCCACCCTGTGACCATTAGCTCTTCTGCTATGCCCTTCTCAGAAAAGTGACTCAACCATCTTGATCATAAATAGTGTGCCAAAGTGGTGTTTTGTGTGTGGTATCTGCTACAAGTGGGTGGTGGGGGGGGGGGAGGGTGCATGGGTGGGGGTTCCATACTCGGTCATTAAATGAAAGACATTAGTCACCTTTAAAACACAATGTGTTACCTAAGCTCACCAACATTAGCTGGGCATTCCCAGGAACTTAGGAAGACTCCCTTATGAATATATGTGTTTGAATAACAAAAAGGTCTTTTGCATTTTGTAATTTTGTCCATAGTCAGTCCAGTTAACAATTAACCATTAAAAAGAGAAGAATTATTTCTTACGGGGAGAATGTCATTGCCGCAAATGCAAGCATCTTTTTCGTAGGATTAATTTAAATCCAACAGTGCATGCATCAGTTATTTGTTTATATAGTGTCTTCACCGGCGAAAAAACCTGATATTATAAGAAATGGCATATGCACACACTGTGGGGTGTGTGTCTTTGGCATAAAAAAAAACCCAGACTGTAATTGACATTGTGTGCCTTGCATGGCTTGGCACAGTCATTAATACCACAAAGTGTAAAGCACATGATAAATACATAGTGCATCACTGTATATACAAAAAAAAGAAAGATATTAGGCATCTGAAAACACAATGTGTCACTTAAGTTCACAAACGTTGTGCATCAATGTATACAAAAAAAATACATTAATATATAAAATGAGGGAAAAAGAAGTAAAAAATAAATAATAAAAAATAGAAAAAACAAATTACCCAAGGGAGCTCAGATTTAAAATAAAAATAGGAATGCTTCCCTTTATATTCCCACATAAATTTGATCAGCCATATTTCCTGTTAATTACTATTAATTATGTTAACTGTAGTAAATTTGCATACTTCGACCACAACTGTCTGTGCCTTCTCTCAATTCTTTTGATAGTAACTTGATCATGTTTTTTTTATAATAGTTGAAATTATATTTGGTCTTCCCTCCTACCCAAAAGTATGACATCAGTTCTGATAGTCTAAGCTTAATCACTTGGTGAAAAGTAGAAATGACAATAAATATGTGCCCCAAATGTAATATGCAAATTAAAGCTATGGGCCTTAATATATGTATCATACAGAAGTGTTACTTATAGCATCAATTTACAAAAGTTGGACAAATTAATGAGGTTTTTAGATTTCTTGAACAACCAGGCAATTAACCTCAGCATATGAATTGATGTGAAAGAAGTAAAAAGCTTAATTAGAAACAAATTTTGGCAATAATTCAGTTTTCAAATTTTGTGTACCAGTTTTAAAGGCTCTTATTTTTTGTTTGATGAAAAATACTGTGATTCCTATGTAAAAAATAATAAAAAAATTAAAAAAAACCTGCAATAGATCTTCGATATGCATAGAATTTTGGGAAGCGATATTTTTGGATAATTTATTCCCTGAAATTTGGTCACATCCTGCACGGCTGACAATAGTTCTGATTTTATGCTGAAATGATGTTATTATGTAGGTTATTTCGGGACCTGCGGATGGCTTGATTTTAACATTTAGGCTCGAAGTAATTCCCACCAAAAGTCATTCACATCAGACAATGACAACATCGGAGTAGGTATCATAGTTGACATAACTAGCATCAAAGGCCAGCCCCAGATGTTTTCAGCCGCCTCTGGTTTCGCTGCGTGACATCGGATTCATGAGCACCTGATGAAATGTAACCGCTGGTCTATTGTAAAGTTATGTGCCCATACTTTAACACAGAAAACACCATTACATGCCATTCTTGAAAAGGTCTAACACAAACCTTATTACAGCTAGCATATATAATTGAAAGCTATTACAAACAAGTTTTTAAATCTATGTCGGGGACTCGAATCTCGAATCTGTTATTACGGGCGGGAATTAAGAACGTTTAATTTCGGGACGCTGTGTGCACCGTATGCAGCCTATTACTTTCCCTATTTAGACTATTGAAGTATTCTTCTAGTTTTCTTTTGCCCTATGCTTTTCAAGAGCTGCTTCTTAGCTGCAATGACCCACTAACATACATTTCTTCTGACCCATAAAGCCTTTTGTTATATACCACAAGTGATCGCTATTCCAATTGGCACAGTTTTGGAAACGCCTGATGGAAATCGGCAACTTGGTTTTTAAGATATCGTCCTAGCTGGAGATCGCAACCTACAGGACTCTTGTTTTTATTCTTTCTTGTTTTGACTGCCAGACAGGGGGTCACATGGGTGCAAGAGAAGTCCTCTGCATAGAAAGCGGAGGGGTATTGACCTAGATACATGGATGAATTTTATATCCATGCTAGACATTTACAAGGTCACACTTCTAGGATATGTTTTAAGTCTCAGTAACATATCTGAAAACACGACAAGTTTCTCTAGGCATCACACAGTGATTACAAAATGGCAGCATTTTGTGTGCATTTTGTCTATTTTGAAGCCATCAGATTCTCTTGACTAATGATGGAAAAAGAAAAAGAAAAATGGATTCATACTTTGAGACAGAGAGAGCAATTAGAGAGGCGAGTGGATATTGATAAGCCATATTCATGAGATTCTGTTTGATGTATATATCACAATATCCAAAAGGTACTAAATGAGGTTGACTTTGACCTATCTCTGGGGTTTGAAGGTTATCAGTATTTGTCTACAGATATGCTAGACCGAGTCAAATAACGGTCATTCAGGGTTAAAACTCACGCTTGTAAGCAAGTCTTATGCTGCAGCCCTCATCAAGATATACCGGTCTGTCGACTTTTAAAAGTTAACTCGTTTAATATCTGGAAATAATTTGAAGGTGACATTATTGTAATTAACACAGTACCGATGTTTCTCTCTGGCCCTAATAGAAATTTGATCGAGTAGCCCTTCATATATATATATATATATATATATAGATTGCGTCCATATCCTAGTGATTAGGGTGTCCGCCTATAAAGCGGGAGGCCCGGGTTCGAATCCCGGTGGAGGCTGGAAATATTTTCACTGTTCTGGACTTTCAAACTCACTACAATTTCAATTATATATATATATATATATATATATATTTATATATATATATATATATATATATATATATATATATATATATATATATATATATATATATATATACATATATACATATATATATAGATAAAGTATCTCTTTCGAGATCCGGCTTTAGGAATTACAAATGATTTTCGAGTTGGTTAGCATGATGTTTGATCTCTAGAGTAAGGCAAAATATGTCACCAAACACAGAACTAGTATTGTTCGAAACAGGTGTCAAACGCCTACAGTGAAATTATGACCTTCCTTACCGGTTTCGAACCTCTGGACATACAATCAGCGTCCATGGCCTAGTTGTTTAGGGTGTCCGCATACAAAGCGGGAGGCCCGGGTTCAAATCCCGGTGGAGGCTGGAAGTTTTTTCACTGTTCTGGACTTTCCTTCTCATTTTGTTTTCATTTATATATATATATACAGTATATATATATATATATACATATATATATATATATATATATATATATATATATATATATATATATATATATATATATATATATAAGCATCACTTTCAATTGGCATTATGTTTCATTTACTTCCAACAACAGACATGCCACATATATAGAAATTAATTCGATGGTTACAAGAAATTGTCTGGAATGAAATGAGAGACCCTTGTATGACTCGAACAGTCAGAAGCCTTTATAAACGTGTAAAGTTTGTACACGAACGAATCTTGACTTGTAAAAATGGTGGAACGTTTTACGAGCTAGCGTCATAAAAGAATTGAAGTTGCAGTATAAATTAGGCTTTTGTGTTCCTCGAGTGTCCCTATTCTATTCAGAGGTTGTGCGGTTTTCCACGAGCTTTGCAAACGTTTTGTTTACATTTACGTTAATATTTTTAAGGCTGTCAACACCGTTGTCTTTGTGTTCTCGTGCTTTTATTGTCATATTTCTTTTCAATGCTGCGGTAGTGTTAAGAGTGTTTGCGAAAGAACAATCGGGGACGACGAAACGACCCTCGAGTTCCCTTTTTATGGTCCGTGCTTGTGGATGTTAAAGAAAAGAATTTGAAAGAAAGAAAAAGACCCATTCCATTGACTTTTAAAGGACGAAATCTATATAAGTCAAGTGTCCTTTAAATTGTTATGGAATGTTGGGAGGCTGTACTTGACTACTGTGACCCCTAATTCCATTGATTTCTATTCATATCGGGTCCATAAAGGAAGGTCTGACGAGGTGCTACGACAAAATAAAAAAATTGGAAAATAAAAATAATGGAAAACAAAAAGGTCAAGATAACTTTATGGACTGTTGCAGGAATTGTTTTCATAAAGGAATTTAAAAAATTTATTGTTTTGTAGTATTAGCTTTTCAAAGCAAAGAATAGGAGCATGTTTATGAGGGTGTATGGCTCTTATATTTGTTGCAAAGGGAGAGACAAGAAGTATTAAATATATAAAGAGAAACCGTGAAGGGGATATTGAACACCTTGAGTGGCTCTGTGAAGGGAAGACAGTGTGTTGTTTTTGATTAACTGATTTTTCAGTCTCCTGTAAATTCTTTATAGTGTCCAAAATCCATTATGATAAGGCTCACATCTTCTGCATATTGTTTTCTGTCATAAAATGAAGGGAGCCAATTAAACCCAATTAAAAATGCTCATTGTGACCAAAGAGAACTTTAAAATAGATGAAACAAAGAAAATATAGAAAAATGGAATTAATAGTGGAGTGTTAGTGTGGAGTGTTAGCTCAGTGGTTAACGCCTGTGCCTTTCAATCATAAGGTCCCGAGTTCGAGTCACTCCAAGATTAATGTATGTCGTCCAGTAACAGAGTCATTGACAATTGACAATTCATAATCATGGACGTTAAATATGAATCTAAGAGACTGATTTCGGTCAGCTAGCGGCTTTGATAAGCCAATGAGGCTTCTTTGCAAGTTCCTGCTTTGCGGGAGGATCTAAAAATACATACAGTATTCTGAACAGTTTTTTCTTCTTTTTTCGTTTAGCATATATGGAGGTATTAACACGCAGTGGTATAAAAAGTTTCCATCGTTGTTCTGTGGAGGGTTTGAAATAAAGCTGGGCATCGTAAGCCGTTTATTTTACTAACTGCAAGGAATTATTTAAGAGTAAAAAACCTTCAAGAGAAATGTTATCAGTTATTTGAGCATTCTAATTGTGGCATAGATCTATCAAGAACAGAGTGTGCAATCAAAACAGATTTCTAGGTAAAACTCATGTTTCGAATGAATCATCTTGCGCCACAGGAATTCTTTTAGAGAATTATCTTATTATTGACATGTTTTATTTATTTCTTTTTTCTAAATAATTTGATTCGTAATTGCGTTTCTCATGTCAGAATAGGAACGTTATAAAAATTCTGATAGTCTTCAACTCTTCATCGATATAAAGATCACCCCCGTACATGCCTTGGAATGTCCCGTTCCCAGCGAAAACTCCTCGTGTGGTATTTTGCAACAAATGACTTTGTTGTCAGCAATGTCAAGCTATCATTCCACCGGAACAACTAACTCGTAACCTTTCAGAACATGAATGTTTTATCTCTACCGTACATTGTTTCCTTTTCTTTCATAACACCTTCTGTAATTTGGCATTTGTCTTAGCTCTGTTTGCATTAAGAGACCCATCCCATATCTTTGTTCATCTGAATAGGTTGGAGTGTTTGCGGAATGTAACCGATAAGCCATTTTTTTATCTTTTGGATTTTCCAACTGTTTTGTGATCAAACAATGCCTCCCCTCAATGGGCAACTGAACTTTAAAAGTTGTAAACAAAGTTGAAAATGATGTGTCTACGCCAAGTACTCGATGCACACAACACAGTTTGGTTAACGTTATAGGCCTATAATACTGTACCCACAAAATCGACCATCTTGACTCTAACAGGAATTCAACTCTGCAAGTTTTGGTATTTGGTGGTAAAAGATATTTAGTAAGATCAGGTCAAGCAGAGGGGAGAAGGCTAGAAGAAAGTATTAAACGTGTTTAACAAGTTTGAATTGTATTTTTAACTTTGTCACAAGCTTTCGACCATTTTTTGCTTCTTTTTTTTTTCAAAGAGAGAATAAACTGTTAGCAAACTTTTTATCTACTGCAAAAACCTATGTAGGTAAATATGTTAAAGTTATAATGAGAGAGACCTTATATTTTGTCTATATACATATATTACATAGACCCAAAGGTTCCCCTAGAAGTATGAGTGCATACTAAGATGTATATTTTGTCTATATACATACAATACATAGTACCAAACATTCCATAGAAGTATGTGTGCATACTAAGATATATATTTTGTCTATATACATATATTACATAGACCCAAAGGTTCCCCTAGAAGTATGAGTGCATACTAAGATGTATATTTTGTCTATATACATACAATACATAGTACCAAACATTCCATAGAAGTATGTGTGCATACTAAGATATATATTTTGTCTATATACATATATTACATAGACCCAAAGGTTCCCCTAGAAGTATGAGTGCATACTAAGATGTATATTTTGTCTATATACATACAATACATAGTACCAAACATTCCATAGAAGTATGTGTGCATACTAAGATATATATTTTGTCTGTATATACACATAACATAGTACCAAACATTCCATAGAAGAATGTGTGCATATTAAGATATATATATTGTGTCTAAATACATACAATACATAGAACCGAACATTCCATAGAAGTATGTGTGCATACTAAGATGTATATTTTGTCTAAATACATACATTACATAGACCAAGATGTTTCCCTAAGTATGTGTGCATACTGAACTAAATTTGTGAAAACATACATCCAGTATGTGGATCCAAACATTCCCTTGAGTGTATAAAAGCCAAAACCTCTGTTTGTGCGAGGGATGGAATTTAAAGCACATTTTCAATTGTGTTTGCTTACATGTTGAAAACTAAGTTACCTTAAAGTAGTTTATTCAATTAAATGATGCATTCACAACAAAATGATAGAATCCAAACATAGTTAAGAAGTAGCATTCTGCTATGACAACGAAAACTTATTGGCAGGAGGGACGGAATGCAAAAAAAGTGAGTTTACATGCATGTCATACATTTGTCTTATTTTGATCAAAAGTTGATAGAGTTTCATACCATTTCAAATATATATAACAAATTCAATTCCCCTTCTCAGATTGATTAAATGGTGTTTCAAAATTGTCATTGATAACTTGAGATATGATGAACTTTTGTACAGACAAGAAACGCAAGGGACAGAATGCGAGGGATGGAATATTTTCCCATGAAATTAGAGATGGAGAAAAATCCACTAAAAATCTTCATTCTTGGCAGTTTAGCTACAAAAGAAACCACACAACATGGGAGGAGAGGGGAGGGGAGGGGAGGGGAGAGGAGGGGTGGGGAGGGGAGGGGTGGGGTAGTGGTGGGTGTGCTGCTGTCTGGTCAACATTTGGAGTAACCTTTCACCTTCCCCATAAAAAATCCCACCTGACCGTATTAGAATTTCAAACATGCTAAGTACAACCCAATGCGAATGGCTACCTTTATATAGGCTGTACAGAAATAGATTATTATATCGTACAGTACTTTGAAAAAAATGAAAATCCTGTTGACTGTCTTCACTTGTACTATGTTACAACTGTACAGTACATGTCACCTTCATGGAGAGCTAGCTACATCGTCTTAATTGTGCACACATAAGAATCAGGCCATTTCCCCCAAAAAATCTGTGGGACCAACTTTAAAGTTTAGGGGTTCTATCATTTCCAAATTCATTTAGCAATCATTGATCTTGGTAATATTTCTATGACCAGAAAATACTATGTCACTGGTTTCAGATACTGACCAGAAAATACTATGTCACTGGTTTCAGATGCTGTATTACCAAGTGTCTTGAAAATGTGCACACAAAAAAATTCTTGAAGTGAAAATTTGATTTTTAGGTGAAGTCAGCTTTAAAACTGAGATAGTTATTGCTGGTTTGACATAAGAATGCCTGGCAAAAATAATCCTTAACAATAGTTCTAAGCTTTGTGATTTATTGCAATGAAAAGTTTAAAAGTGGTGTCAAAAATTGGGAAGAATCACAATATGACAACATTTCAGTAAAATATCTGCAATAGGTCGCTGAGGGCTATAATATCTGGACAACTTTGGTCAATACAGAGCTAAATGTTTATGTGACTACATTATGTGTATAATATAACTTAGTTTCAGTTAAGTCTGGGGTGGTCACCTGGTAATTCCTTGCTTAAACGACACATGAAACTGTTGTTTGAAATTCCAATTCAGTTGTGCTACAAACCAAGGGTGAATGTTTCCTATTGAATGAACATCTAAAAATTCAAGTTTGTGGTTGACCAGTTTTGGATTTCACCCAAGTACAACATTCATACTGAACTTTTATTTGTTTTCACAGGCAGTATTGTTCGACTCAAACAATATTTAGTAAACATTGCACACTAAACTGTATTTGTATATATAATATATCCAGTACATTGAACCAAACTATCACTATAAGTGGTACATACATGCCATGTTCAGTGTGGTGGACCCAAACAATCCCTTTAATCCTATTTGATTCCTTGAGATATTCTACTGTTTGAGAAATAAGGGGGTGGTACTTCCTAATCTTTTATTGTCTACTGTATAAAGAAGTGGTATTAGATGAGTGTTTGTTCCTGATAAAGGTGGGTTCTAAATCTGTTTGCCCAGTTAAAGGAAAAAGTGCTGCCTATTGACCCCAAAGTTACACAAAGTTCTTTGTGTGGAACAATAGATGGTGGTCTTACCTGTAAGGAAATCAAACAAGTTCCTTTTGATGCGACTTTTATTGCTGTTTACCTAATTGGGCTTTCCAAGTATGTGAACATGGCTATGGCATCCCACAGTGCATTGCCTGTACTCCCTTAGAAATTCTTAAAGTGTCGGTGCTTGTTGACGGTGCAGACTCAGTTAACTGAAATGTCAACATGACCTACCGAATCCCTCCCCCGGAATGCCCTTAATTAAACGTTCAGATTGGAGATACATAATTCTATAGGTGTCCTGTAACGCTGTTATGATATGAAGAAGTTATTAGAAACTTTGAACAAAAGTTTTTGGCTGACATGATATCTGAAGCACTGACCTCAAAATTACAAATCCTATATCATAACTATAAAACATATCTGATATTTCATTCATAAACTGCTTCTTCTTTGAACTTTTTCTTCTTCTTACATGCCTAAAAACAAGTTTAAAGAACATAATAATTTTAACAAGACTTGTACATGCAGCCTAACTACCGAGAATTCCCACACTATTTTAGAAACTGACAAATACATTTAACGCAAGCATTTAAATATTCTGAAAAGTCCACTTGTTTGGTACTTAAAGGTCATCATTCCCCTTCCCCTCCCCCCCAACGTAGAATGTTGTCTTCATCAAGGGCGTAGGAACCGGGGGGGCTGGGGGGGTGCCAGCCCCCCCGGTGAAAAATGTGGAGGGGCGGAAGTATCATTCCGACCCCCCCCCTTTTCGCAAGTCAGAAAACCCCTTTTTCATTTCCAAATGAGAAAAAAAATCTCATTTGGAGCACCAAATTGCATCTAAGGCCAGGTGAAAATGCAAAATTATATACAAAATGGAGTGGGTGGGTTGAAGTGTGCTATATTGCACCAAATTGCATCTGAGGCCACCTGGAAATGCAAAAAAATTCCAAGACCCCTTAGACCCCTCCCCCAGGCTGGCCATCAGTCTTCAGCCACCCCACTCAAAAGTACCTTCCTACGCCACTGGTCTTCATTGTTCCTATGACAGTCATATTGAGATCTACTGGTTTGATGAAGATCTGTGTGCTCGATATGAGACTCATTGGTGTCAGTTTTTGTCGGTAACAAGGTATTTTATCCATATTCCCTACACTCTGATTACGTTGGTGATTGCAGAGGCTAACGGTATGTGCAATTCAGCATTTGTTATTCTCAGTTGTTTATAGAAATCATCGAAATCTCACTGTTTTGCTCGTTTTTTCTCTCCTAATACAGCTGATCCCTGTCAGCTTCTGTTGGACACCAACAAGAAGTGATAATTCTGATGAAAAGAGAGATTTCTACCCATTTTCTGAACCTGTCAACCAGAGAGGGAAAGGACCTTGTTAACCATCCCTCTGTCCCTGAAACAAAAGGATAATTTGCTGTGATATCTCCTAACTAGGTTGGAAGCCCCTCCTAGGTAAGGAAAACACTGTCAGGGTGGTGGCCTACTCTGTCCTGTAGATCGCAGCCTGTTTAACATGGTAACCTGTCTATTGCCATTAGGCCTAACACACTTACTTCAATACCCCAAAATAGCAACCAGTCCAAAACCTCTGCTATTTGATACTCAATATGCCAGAGGGTTTGTTATTCTTTCTTCCTTTGTGGACTAACAATTTTGAGGGGTAACCAAACTGAGGCAAGTATTGTTGATTTTGACTTCATTTTGAACTGACTCCGTAGCTCGCAGCCATATTGAGTGATATTGCAGCATATTTACTCGGTGGTCGGGTAGAGTTTTGGTTAAAGGTTGGGCTCAATTATCAATGACGCCTGATTCTCCCTTGAAAAAAATCTTTGAAACTTCAAAAATTTATCTCAAGGTAGCAGCAAGCACTTCCATGGTTTGAGTTAAAGTAGGGGCCTTGGATTTGTAGTCTCTTCAAAACTTCTTGATAGTGATATGCATGTTTGATGATAAATCTTTGAAATTTACCCGATTTAAACTGTTAAAAATGTTCTTCTTTTATAAGACTTCTCAGGATTTTGAAGTTCAAAGCTCAAAAGTGTGAAGAGTGAGGTTAAAATACATAAATGAGTACAACGGTATTAACAATATTCAAGTTCATATCCACTCTTCATTTTGGGAATGGGACACCTCATGGCTCTCTGTATATTACTAGGTTTGGCATTATTTTACCTCAACTGGTGACATCTTGATTGGATGTGTTCAATGATATTCTGTTTCTAGAGTAGTGTTTACATGCAATATAGTGGCCCAGATGCAAGAAAAGAAGTTTCTTTTGAAGGTAAATATTTGTTTAGAGACAAAACACAGTGTGCTATGGAACACCAAAATACTAGATGTAATGATGTTGTGAAAGATATACCCAACATCTGAAGGATATGTCCATATCCTACATGATATGTCCACATCCTAAAGGACATACCCCATATTAAACAATATGCCCACATCATAAAGGATATGTCAACACCCTAAAGGATGTATCCTCATCTTAAAGGATATGCCCACATCTTAAGGGATATGTCGACATCCTAAAGTATATATCCTCATCTTTAAGGATATGTACACATCATAAAGGATATACCATGATCTTAAAGGATATGTCCACATCTTAAGGGATATGTCCACATCATAAAGGATAACTCTTATCTTAAAGGGTATGTCCACATCCTAAAGGATATGTCCACATCTTTAAGGATATGTCCACATCCTAAAGTATCCATAAGGTAAACTGATATGTGGCAGATATAAGTGTTTACACTGGCATATAGCATGTACATATCTTTCACCTCATTTACATATTTGGTTATATATACATTTCTTTGGCATTCTGGTACACATTAATCTTATATGTCAAATTCATAAGCCTTGTGGAGGTTAAGGCTCTTTCTTCATTTACCAAATTTTTTGACTATACTCATGTCCTTAATTTGGCCATTCCGCTTTCCTGTCCAGGCCGTTATCTGTGCTGTGTAATTACTGAACCACATACATCAGTCTCCTATTAACACGGATGTGCGCCTTGCTGTGTGGCACAGAATGCTACATGGGGAGTGTTCTACATTGGTTACCTAGGGCACCAGTGACCTTCACTGACCTTCAGGTATTGTGTCTTTAATTGGAGGGTTCAAGACACCCCCCTTGTCTCCTACGTGCAGATCCTTCCATCTCTTCTATTTTTTCCTGAGGCGCATGGGGATGTGAATAATAGCGGCACGTCAACCACGTTTGGCTTTTTCTATCTATTCCTTTGTATTTGCAGACAGCAATACTTTTCCCCCTTTGTGCCTTACAGAATAGAAAATTGACCTTTGGGTCAAGGCGCATTTTTCGCCGCGATAGGTATAGCCACCCTCCGCCCGGGCGGTCCCTGAGTTTTCTTTTGATAGGCAAAATTTCATCTGCGGAACGAACATTAACTTGTCAGATGGGTCACAATGGCAAACTATAAGACAGAAGGCTTCCCGCGGCTCCGGCTGTCGTAAACAAATGCGAGCCTTTCAGAGACGCTGCTGGTGATCATAACCGATATTAAAAATCATATATCCATGATGCACCGCACCGAGAATGCGATCACTGGAGACTGGGTGCTAACGAGAGAATTCTGCAAATTCTGTAGCACGATTAAATATATATCTGTATGTATAGATAGTACATCGTTGTGGCATTGATTCCACATACCAGTTTGAAAGAGGGATTGGAATTACTTTAAATATAAACCATTGTTAGGGAGCACATTTGTGGTGATATTATTTTGAAAGCAAGAGTTCCTTCCTCCATTAATTTATTTCATATTCAGATTTATCTTTTGTAGATAACAGCGTCAAAATATGTTCAAAGCAAATATAGAAATTTGACCTAAAACTGGAACTCTTTCGTAAGAAAAAAAAAAAAGGAGAAAAAAAAATTAGGTTGGCTCAGCCTACTTTGCTTATATATAGTGTGGGCTGTTATTAATGTCATCAAGTTATGAAACTAATAACTATAATAATAATAATAATAATAATAATAATAATCATACCACGCTTAAGCGACCACAAATGTGGGAGAAACTCGCAAGGGCTTATGGATTTTGACTAACATGTTGGGTGGCTTCCAATTTAACTCAAGTCTGGAATCTTATCTATCAAGTCATTTAAGATGGGGAAAACTGTAGATTGCTCTTGGAAGTAAAACCCACCTTACTATGACCAGGCCGAACCCGGAACCTCCCGATTGCTAAGCCTCATTGCTTCAAATGCCTTTATCCACTCGGCCACAGCACCGGTCTATGCTATTTTGATGCAAAACCTCCATACATAATTTAAATCTTTAGCTTGACTAGTCAAATTTAGTTTCATTAAGAGGGAAAGCAAAGAATGTTTGAAACTTTCCAGTTTGCATCAATTGGACAAGGGCTTTTTCCACTATTCAGAAGTTTCTGGCAGCCAAAATATTGAGACTGTGACAAATACAAATTCTACGGACAAATTCAACAAAAAATCTGGTTCGGTTAGTTGATTCTCCTCAGTCAGATCCAAAACCTGGGGATCAAAATTTTATAAGCTTATTTAAGTTATTTAGCACCTCTGTACATAGAGGTGGCATTTACAGCAAAGTAAAACTTTACTTTAGCTAGTGCAAACAAGGATTTAAGAGATTTACAAGGTAAGATTTTACAAGCAACGGGGGGGGGGAGGGTAGGGGGAGGGGGGTGCTTAAAATAAATGTAGGTGGTTGGAGCCACATGTCACGAATGGAACTATGTACTTTAACCTGCGTCTCTTCCTGACAATTCTTAGATGACAGTTACATTTAACATCACAAAAATCAGAACTTAAATCACGCTTTCCGTAATAATTGAGTGAAACCATCCAGCATCTAGGACGAGAGAATAAGATTACTTCTGATATCAGAACTTGAAAGAGAAAACAATAACGACCCCATACACGTTTAGACAAGATATTTTGTTCCTAGGGAGTATCTGGATCTGGGTGCAACATACGCCAATACACTAAAGTAACCTCTGTAATAGACCAATGTGTAGTCAGACGTTGGCCCATTTACCGGAATGTCAACTAAAAAAAATATATCAAACCTTGTTTCTTTTTTCACCTGAAGTTGCTGTGAATTTGTCACAGTCTGCTGCTCTTAGCACACTCAATGTTAACTCATTTGTATTGTACCAGGAAAGAAGGGGATTTGGCTCTTTTGTTTTTGGCTGTAAAATTATTGTTACAATTTTGGGGCATGTTTTCTATTACAAAGGGATGATAAAATGATAAAAATTAAGCAAAAAAAGTCACAGATTTTAGAATGAAACGATGAAACATTGTATGAGCTGTGGGCAGTAACATAGCCCTTGGTGGTAGAAGGGAGGGGGCTTGGCCCCCCAAATATATATCATGCCTCACCCAACTGTTTTGTATAGAAAATAGGTCATGCCTGCTCCCCCCCCTCCCCCTAGAAGAGCATTGGAAGCCCCTTAAAACAGAAGTCTAGCTATACCCCTGGTTTCTGGGGCAGAAAAGTTTCTGGTTGGATTGAACAGTTGAAACTCTATAATCGGGAACAACCAGATGGTTCTCGACAATGTTCGTAGTTTCGAGAATTTCCAGTAGTTAGATACTTAGATTCGGGAGTTTACCCAGAATATAGCATGATTTTGTGACGCTGATAGAAACTCGCAATCAAGTGTAAAAACACCAAACATTGAACTTGTCAATGAGGTAATATTTCCTCATAATGCACTAGTATCATCTCTCTCCATTAACATCATATGATTGGTTCGTTTATTGTTCTTTATGAATATTAATAAGATGATGTTTTCTGTTAATATCTGATATTTACTTTACTAGACACGTTATCATTTAGTTTCAAGAATTGATTTAGGTGAATTGGTTGATGCAAATATTGACAAATATCATCGGTGGACCAATTAACCTTCTTAATTTCTACCTTTATCAATCTCCCAGAGAACTAACATCTTCGTCAACTGCAGTAAACGTCTGTCCATCTCGGAGGTATTTTCTCCCATTAGATCTTAAAATTATTCAATGAATAAACTGCACCACTTTGTTTCTTGGCACCACGTTTGCAAAAGATACTCACTTATTTAAATAAGTCAAATTGCTCACTTTATAAATTATTAGTTCCAAACCTGATAGGATGAGATCTGTAGGTTTTCGGCCTCAAAAAACATCTAAATTTGCAGAATAATCCATTTAGATCCAAGGAGTGTTACTGCAGTTATTTTTCCCTTTGCGGAACAGCTAGAGTATGCGTGCACCAACAATGGTTTTGGTACATCTAGTGAGTACCTGTGCGCTGAACTAAATGGCCTGAGAGCAAAATGAACCCTCAGTTTTGTATATATCCGATAACTTCCTGCTCGAACAAGCAGAGACAAATAAAATATTGCCATTCCTTACTTGTAAACCAATATGTTTGACCCAGTTAGCTAAATTAACTAGGTTAGCCTCTTGGACTTTGAGGTCTACCTCATGCTGAATTGGATATGGAAGGTCAAAGGTCAAACTCAATACTTTAGACTTTTGTTTCTAAAATCACTTAGTAGTCAATGTGCATCTAATTTTGAGTCCCTTTTATTGCGAGTTTCGTTAAGATTTCGATCTTTATCAGCGTGAGAAACGGTTACTGTAAAACTATCGTAGTGCCTTATGGGGGCGGGGGCGTGTGAGTGTTTGGCGCATGGACATGCATGTCAGAAAACCTCAAACCAGTCACTACACAGATTAACAATATTAAAGTGAAGACAATGTAAGTCTCACCTGAGCATTATTCTATACTCCGATTTGTAACATAATGCTCTTGTTCTGACAATTGTGGGTGTTGTATAAAGTGTGGGTTCTGAATGGAGAGTTGAAAGCTGGTTATATTACACTGACCTTGTGAGAACATAGGTTTTAGCTGTGGTTGTAAATTTTGAAACGAAATTGTCATATTTTTGCCAACGAATTGTAAAGATAGGTACCGAAATAGAAAAAGTTTTGCTTCGTAACATTCAAACTCTCTTCCACATTGTAAGACAGCAGATTGTGGGGGAAACAGGATGCACTTACTCATACAATGAATTAAGTTATAATGTTTCTCTTCATGAAGTGTTTACCGTGAATCATGTTTCACATGTGTGTAATGTTTGAAGTAGTTTTCGATTTGTTATGCAAACTATATTGCAGAGCTGGGAAATTATTGTTAAGTCCTATGAAAAATTATAATAGAGTCATACTGTAGTAGATAATTAATTTCTGTAATAACTTATAATGGGTCACAATAGATTATTTATATTATATTATATTATAATATATATATATATATATATATAATGGTAGATTTAAAAATATAGTGTATAGTGTTCTAATTAATAGTACTTAAGTTGTGTTAGATTATTAAAAGTCATAGATGATTATCATTAGTCATGAAAGATTATGACTGTGGCCGAGTGGTGGCCGGTGCTGTGGCCGAGTGGATAAAGGCGGTGGCATTTGAAGCAATGAGGCTTAGCAATCGGGAGGTTCGGGGTTCGATTCCCGGCCGGGTCATAGTAAGGTGGGTTTTTCATCCAAGAGCAATCTACGGTTTTCCCATCTGAAATGACTTTCTAAATTGAAAAGATTCCAAATTTGAGTTAAAATGTTGAATTGGAAGCCACCCGACGTGTAAGTTGTAATCCATAAGCCCTTGCGGGTTTCTCCCACATTTGTGGTCGCTTAAGCGTCGATATAACTGCTGATTATTATTATTATTATTATCATTATCATAGGTCATAATAAAACTAGTGTTGTGTTTATCCAAGGGTTAGTTTTGATGCTTAGTATAAAGTAAAGGGGATTCTGTTGATGAATAAAGCATACATGTGTGATTGTAACACTATAATACAAACAAATAAACAAACAACAACCATACAAACAAACTAATCTAACTGACTAACTTTAAGCTTGTGATGTGTAATGTACATGGTAGTAGTCGTCATATTGCAAACACACCCAGCTGCTTTAAGTTACCATGGTTATTGCACTCAAGGCAGGGCTAATCAGTAGCTGTTGCTTTAGATATTTGTTGAAGCCATTTGGACGTTTAATTTCTACGACCAATCAGTCGCATGCTGTCTTTTGTCTTGAGGTCCGAGCTAGCGAGTTAAAAAATTGCAAGTGTTTCGGTGACATTATGTTTGATTCTTGTTGTTCTCGCGGTAATTCAATTCATTCTCCAGATTTAGCTTATGACAGGTTCGATAATAGGGTGTCACTTATAAACTTTCTGAAAGTAAACCTCCCTTGCCAAATTTAAATTCCCAACAGGTGTATTCGGATCCCATGTTTGGCAGGGTAAGGGGAGTTCAGTAGCCCTGATTTTCATACTTGAGGAAAATGAGAGTGGAAATATCTAGGGTGACCCTTAGCCTCTTCTGTAGAAATGTTACACCATCAGACTGTCATAGAGAATGAGGGTAATTGGTCTGGTACGCTCAAAAATATATATCTGAAGTGTTGAGGAACCTGGCGATTAGAAAAGTGAAGAATGATTGTGGATGAAAGTGAGTGATGCTTACCTAACTGGGGGGGAGGGGAAGGGGAAGGGGGTGGGATAGTGAAGGTGTAGGGGGAGCCTTCCAAAAGAAGTTCAAGTAAGAGAATTGGCTCTAAACATGAGTATGAGTACTTAATCTTGCACTAGTAACCATTTATATAGCAGATTTCCAAAAATTACTCAAGTAAATGTCTGAGTACTAATTCTTGAGAGTAACTAAACGTCCATCCAAAGTATATATGCTAAACTATGGATATGAGTATGGCCTCGCTGCAAGCTTGCTTGCTAGCATATAGGGGGGGGGGGTAGGCGGGGGAGGGTAAAACTGATGACTTCTTTGCTTAAGCTAACAGTTGAATATGGTTATTTCGTATTTGCTGCGTCAAGCCCGTTTGTTCAAGGAACAAAGCTAAGATTTCCAGATTTTATTTTGATACTTTCGTGGACAGAAAAACAGAGTCAGAAAAGATTACCGTTTAATTGATACGAACAAAGAGCGACTTAGATTAGAATTTGGAGAAACAAAGAAAGCTTAAGTTTCAGAGCAGAAGGAGAAGTCTTGGTGTCTATAAGAAAAGCAGAACGTGTGCGATAAGATCGAAATCCGGCCCCCTATGAAAGAACAAAAGATAGAGTGACCAGTTCTTCCTCATCATGCAGTCATTTCGAGCACAGAATCTTAAAACTGTCAAATGATAATTTATCGTTGGTGCTTGCCTCATTTTTCTTGTTCTTAAAAGTTATGAAAAAGCTATGAAAACGTATCAAAAGTCATTTTTTGTTGGTTCCCAGCAGTTTTTGTAAAGCAACATTTTCCAGCCACTACCAGGGTATCCCTTTCAACTGTACAGGGTTTTTTGAGGTATTTTTGGCAGCATTACTGGCCTATTCCCACCGAAATGGGTCAATGGTCAATCAAACAATTATATATGAATTTGTTACATCTTCCACAAATTCCTTTTGCCCAATTAATGAATTATGTTGTTATGGGATTTTAGTATATAAAAGCCCAACAAATTTGTATCACAGTCAATTAAAAGAAAAATGCTTAAAGTTGTTGCAGCTTAGCACGATCATCTTTTGTCTAGATATATCTAGAGCACTAGACCAGAAAAATTATAAATTTGTGTAAAGTTCCACTTCTATTTGCCAAGCTAATGAATAATGTTGTTATGGGATTTTAGTATAAAAAAGCACAACAAATTTGTATCATAATCAATTAAAAAAAATTGCTTAAAGATGTTACATCTTAGCATGATTAAATCCTTTGTCTATATATGTATCTAGAAAAATTGACCAGGAAATTTATATCAACTGTAGTCAGTCTAGTCTAGTCTAGTCTAGTCTAGTAATCACATCCCAAACTAATTTGATCCAATACTAATATGCCTTTAGTCTGTTTTTCAATTTTGGCTGCATATGTCAATATTTAGATCCCTGAGGGGGTGTGGTGATGTACCCATTGGTGTCCCATTTCACTTGGTGGTGGGTGTCCCCAACACCCCTCTACAGGAGGGTCTGATAACCTACAGGGGTGAGAGGCAAGCAAACTGTTGACCAAAGATATTACATCCCAGCAAACTTTCCCATTATCGACATGTTTATCTTTCACTTTAGACGTTAATGCGGACCGTGGATCTTAAAGGCCACCAGAATAGATTAAATTAATGGTCGCCCAGAGGCAATCTTTTGTCCCACCCCCCCCCTCTGCTACAGTAAAATGCTACGGAGGCAATAATTGTAGCAAGGAAAGGACATGTGGCTTGGAAACACTACTGGCAGCTAGTGGCCCTCAAATATTTTGGACAATTTTTTTTTTAAACTATTTTTTAAAGTCTGGACTCACTTAAAAAATCAAGGCTCTCAAAAATGGGAGGACGAGTGGCTGTAACACATTTAGTGGAGAGGTTAGTTAAGCCTGGCCTTGGAAGCTAACAGTTTTCGGAGCTATGCAGCTGTGGGAATCGTGCGAGTTGATTTGTTTAGGAGGACAGTCATCTGTTTTATCTAGTCGAAGGTTTGTCAGAATCTCCTGTTGTCTTCATTCATTAGCGCTCTTAACTGATCCATCAGCACAATCTCTTTTATATTCAATCGAGGCTGGAACATGTCCATTCGACGTTCACACTCATTTTGGGTAGGTGGGTGCTCTTTGTTATAGACCAATGGGGGTGTTGCTTATTCATAATAGGGGGTAGGAGTGGACTTCAAAGGTTTGTCACGATTCGTAGCCTGAACTGACCTGCTTTCTGCGTTTGGTCACTCGCAGCTTCATGTTTCGTGCAGAAATTTGGAAAAACACAATATGTCTCTGAAGGCCGCCCCCATTAGTGTGTGGCGTACCACTTGAATTGTGCTTCTAAACGGCAAAAGAAAGGTTGATTAGGTCCACCTTTCACTCTGGAGAATTAAATAATTAATGTTAGATTGTGCTTATCTCAAAATGTGGTCGGACATGCTTTCTTCATCTCTTTTTCTCTGTCATACCTTAGCTTTAAAGGATTGGTTCAGTTGTCATACATGTTTATGTTATATGAAAGAGGGACAATAAAAGAAACACAATGGTGAAAAAACTGTTCAAATATCTTTTTCGGTTAAAGAGATATTCAAGTGTAAAGTTTTATCAGATTGTGTAGAAACTGCTGAAATCTGACTAGCTGTGATGTCACATCCTCACATTCCTGAAAAGTCTTTGTTTTTTTCTCTAAATATTTTGTGAGATTTAGTGACTTTCAACCAAAAGATATGTCAGGAGATCTCATATTTGTCAAAGGAAGTATTTGAGATTAAACATCTGAAGAATTTTTGATTATATTATTTTCAAATGTGTTAAAAAATGTAAATAATTTTTAAAGAAATACATTCACAAATGTTAAGGAAGTGAGGATGTGACGTTACACCCTCACAGTAAGTCTTTCTACACCAGTTGTTTTCAAAGAAATTTTGTTATCTTCAAAGTGTCATATCTCCTTAACAGAGCATGCTATCATGGTAGTTTCTTCACTGTTCTTTTTGTCTTTTTTTGCTCTTTCATACAAAATAGACATGTCAAACACCTGAACCAATCCTTTAATATTTTGAGTCAGAAATAATATATTGCTTTTGTTATCCTTCTCAGAATTTCAAGAACCAATCATTTTCTATAACGTCAATCATATTTGTTAGTAGTAAGGTACTGTTTGTGGCCTATCTCTGTAATATTAATTATGGTCACCAGGTTCAGGTAGTTTAATATATATATGCCTCGCTAAACCTGAGAAATCTGTTTGATACTATCGTCACATGTTGTCCCCCTTACTCTGTAATTTGCAAAATCAAATCTCGGTCGCCCATGATGCGAAATACGCCCTTGAGCAAAACAATATGTTTTTTTGTTTGTGACATTTTCATCATGTATTTTAATATCCTCAACATTGGCAGTCTGTTAGTTTTCAAAACGACCGTGAACTATGTTTCTGACACATTCGTAGCAAGTGGGTCAGCCTAGAACCTATTTGGTAAGAATGTTGCCTTCACTACAATGCTGTTACCCGGTAAAGGTAAATTACCAGCTACTGTACATAGTTGCTACTTCGGCAAAGAAATATTTAAACTGGAGTGACCTTAGCATTACAAATTCTTTGCTTTTGCCAGCAGATGAGCTTAATCCTGTAAAGTCATTGGTTTAAATCTAACTGTTCTATATTTAAGCCAATCGTTTCTTTAATGTTGGTCGTATTCTCTTCATTAGTTTCTGTTGTTCATTTAGAAATATTTCTCATTAGGTATGGGCAATGCACTAGTTATCAGGTGTGCCCAAGGTAGGAGGGGGTGGGGTGTGGGCGGGGGGGACCATGGCCTCCCCCCTCATTTTCAGTCATCAGTTGGGAGAATATTAGAATGATGGTTTAGGCGGGGGAATCGTTACATTCAGCCGAGCAAGAATTAGGCCACTGCTACAGTAGGGTGTACATCCCTTTTCAATGACACACAAAAATTCAAGAGTAATTGTTAGCATCGCCTTGCGATTTGACCTAATTATAGACCTAATTTATAGTCTAAATATATCTCAGAATGCACCATCTGACTTCTAATTTATTAAATCTTTTATATTAGGGAAGACCCACCAAATCCTCCTACATGGGAGTCCATTTCAACAGCCAAAGGGGGCCAAGATACCTTCCTTTATAAAATCCTTCATTTGCTTCTGTCCCTTCCACTTTTGTAATCCTATTCACACCACTGCTAGTTATGTGATTAGTAGCATCTACTGAGGAGGGGGGTGGGGGTGGAAGGGTAAAAGGAGATAGGGATGACATTAACGGGGTAGCCACCATAATTGGCTTTCGGTATGGTACAGTATCATTCCCTGAACATGCAACTCACATATATATTTAATCAATTGGGGTGGGATGTGGAACAGGGAAGATGTGAGGGTTGGACACTATATGATCCCTCATCTTGGTTTTACTGTATGGTAAACCATCATACCGTGAACATGCGACTGGAATGGTCAGGTTAAGTGATAGGTTAACATGGTCATGGTCCCCAAGGGCTTCTGTATCATGTTCACCTCTTAAGGGATATTCAGGTTTCAAGTAAAATTTCCTCTTGCGTTGTTGATATTTGCGAAGTGCAGTAGTCCTTCCAAAATTCATTTGCTAACTTTTTATTATTTGACTTACATTAGAACCGGTTAAGCTACTCCTCATAACATCAGCCCAGGCATTCTGTGGTAGCTGTCTAATTTTGTAAACATCTCTTTTTTAGGTCATTCCGTCACTTGTAACCCAAATCTACATACAGTAGTCGCGTCTACCAAATGTTGAGATTCATGTACTCTACAGATGGAATACAGAGCCTACAGTTTGGTTTCCATCAAAGATCGGAGGGCATAGTGGGACTAATATCATTTCCAAGAAAAGTTGGCCTGTGCATGGAATAGCTACGATATACCACACATGAACATAAAATCCAATTATCGAACATAGAGGTTTACCATTGGACCGATGCAAGGCGGGAGAACACAAAAAGGGTTTAGCCGACGACGGTGGGCGGTGTGATGAAATATATAAAGGAGGTGCCAAAATGTCTTGCGTCGTTTCTTAAAATAGTTCATGTCATCCAAGTTTCCTGAATGGTCATTGAACATGAATAATGTGTTTGGTCATGTATGCTTTCAGATTTGGCAAGAATACAGCTCAGGATCGCCATGTTGTTGTTTTTTTTTTTCTTCACTAAATATGTCGCATTTGATTTTTTTTTTATGGCAACAAACTCAGAAATTGATATATAAAGCATCTGCATAAACAGTGATGTGGACCATTACACTCAGATAAATTTCATTCTTTGTCAAAATCCACAGGTTTCCACACATTTTCACATACATGTGTTGAACATTGTTTTGAAAAAAAGTGATTTGTTTATCATTTTTTCTGTGAAATTTGTTTAAAAATATGCAGATTTTCCAATATGCGTTGTTTTCTTTTTGCATTTTGATTTACCTATGATCAGTGATCATGTGTGATCATAGGTAGGGTTCCCATAGGGTTTTTTTTGGGGGGGGGGGGGAGGGGGGAAGGTGTGAGTTGGAATACTTGTTAAAAAGGCTAGATGGATGAGGATGTGCACACCAAAACAGCTAATTATTAGTTATTTTTGAAAATAAAGAATGCTAAGTTAGTGGCACTGTGAAAGATTTTTTTTCTTTATCATGCCAATGAAATGCTAAATAAGTTAAGCATCGGCATGCGTAGCTGGTGAAAATTACTATGAAATCATGTGTTTCTTTGCTATGATTGTTATTACGATTATGGTTATGATTTAGCAATCATCTGTTGCTTGGCTTTGTTGCTTGTTATCTCTCTTTGGCTCATTTAAAAGCAGGGTGCGATTATGTTTAAGGCTCTTACGTCATACAGACCTGTTTTGTTGCCTCCGTTTTATTTAACAGACGGACCACGCCTTGCCTCTTACGTTACCAATATAAAAAAGTCCAAAAAAGTCTATTGAAAGCCTTTCATATTGAGAGGTGTTCTTATATTTTCTATTTTGTTTGTTCCAATGGTAGATTAAAGCCATATCCAGAGGTTGCACTAATAATTCAATATGAAATTTCAACTTGCGAATAACTTTGCGTAGCAGCTTTAAAGGCCCTCAACTTTGTAAAATACTATGGTTCCTGTGTATACAAAATTTGCTATACAGTTTTGCACTTGCATAGCAATTTGCCCATTTTGCATAGCATTTTTCTCCCGGAACCTGTTTTGTAAATTTCAAACAATAACAGCTGAGCACCTTTGTATACATTCAACATCGCACCATTTTGTACTCAATAAATTTGCAATGCAAAGTTAAGTTTAATATTACTTGAGATTACATTAAGTCTCATGTTTTATTCATTTTCGTGTGGCTTCTGAGAGAATGACATCGTGATCTTTGTGCTAAACTCAGTAGTCCAGTCACTTCAATGCATGAATGTCAAAAGTAAACGTTGGAATGTTACCAAGAATGATAAGGTCTACAATTAACGTATCAAATTTAAGTTTGTGCCTAGGTAGTCATATTTTAAATCAATTAAATGCCAAACAGCACTTTTATTGAGAGACAAAAGTCAGTCAACTTTGAATTAGTAACTGCATGGATGCTGTATCTCATGAGAGTACAGCAATATTGTCACCTGTTGTTTATAAATAACAGTTTCTTATCTTGCAGATTATAATGTGTGGTTTTTGGCTTTGGCAATTGCATTTACCTTACCACAATTAGAAAATTACATTTTCCATCACCAAAAAAAAAACAAGAAAAAAATGGAAAAAGAAAAAGGAAAGAGTAAATTGATTTTATATTTTTCTCATCACATAACCCTTTCCAAATTGGGAGGTGACTGCCTTAAGGGAGTTGGCATGCCTCTCCCTAAAACCACAGAGAGTACAGTTAGATGTGCGTATCATTTTTCAGAGCCTAAGGTTCCATTGAGGTGTTAGATGACATTAAATTCACACTCGGGCTTCTTGACGAGAATGGCCTCCCCCTTTTGTAAATTACTGTAACTTGTATTGTATGACACGTTAATGTAACATTAGTTTATTGTTTGTTGATTATGTTTGCATATCAATATCTGGTCACTGGATACTTTAGTTTTTATTATTATTTTTTTTATCCATTTCTGTTGTGAATAACTTTAGAGAGGATAGGATTTTAAAGCTGAGCTTTTAACTTATATGTAAACTTTTGAGCATTTTGTTTCCAAAAAAAAAAAAAAAAAAAAAATGTTGGCTGCATTTACTTTGGAACGGTGAACCGGTGGTACAGCGCTGCGAAGCGTCAACTGCCATCAGCGATTTCTGAATGTTGCCTTGATTGGTGAATTAATGGGTACCTACATTGACACAGCAATGTCCAACATTCTCTCTCATCTTCAATGAGATTTGACTCTCATGTATTTGTTGCATGCGCTGCGCAGCGGGGTTTTGGGGTTCTGGGTGCCTTTGACAGGACGGGTTGTTAAATTGCTCGTGAAAGGGGACAGAGAGAATTGACTTCTTCACCATGACAACATGGTATACTTGAGGTCATGAGAAGCAGTATGTGTTCTCCTCATGTTATATTTAGAAACATCTTTCAGCTTTCCAGGGGTAGTTTTGTCCCTAGCTCTTTTTTTTCTTTTAAGCAAAGTTTGAATAAAAGCATTGATGGCAGTATACAGGACCCCAGAATGCTTCATTTAATAAAAACAGTCCGCCGGGTGGTAGGTTACCAACTTCTGTGATTCCAGGAAGTTCATCGCGTCCTACTTTGGCTGGGACACGTACCCATCCATGCGACGCACATTATTGTCACGACATACTAGGGAGAGTTAACATCTCAAGGACAGGAGCTCGTATGAACTGATGACCGAAAATTTTTAAAAGAAGTTGTATGAGTTTCTGCAGTTTATGAATTGCTTCTGTTTTGAGCACCACACTTATTAGTGGATGGTTAGATGGATAGATGGGGAAAGTTTTCTTCTTTTCAATTTTACAAAATCCTTCCAAAGAGAGAGGTTCTAATATATATATATATATATATATATATATATATATATACATATATATATATATATATATATATATATATATGTGCTGTGTATTAAAACAACTATAGAAGCATGTTTACAGCTGATCTAAAATCAAGAAAAAAAACATCAGAGAGCAAAAATGGGATAATTTCATATTAATGTTTGGGGAGTTGTGAATATCAGGTTTGAAAGGGAATGGAGAGTTGAGACACATATCACCTCAATGAGGAAAAGTATGAATGCTTCAAATAAAATATCCTGTGAGGATGCTCAAGGACGCTAGTTTGAGCAAAGAGTCTTCTGTTTTAGATCTTTGTTTATCCTACACTGTTTAAACATTTCACAGTCCGTCCAATTATATCATATAATAATAATATATAATAATCAGCAGTTGCTTAAGCGACCATAAATGTGGGAGAAACCCGCAAGGGCTTATGGATTACAACTTACACGTCGGGTGGCTTCCAATTCAACATTTTAACTCAAATTTGGAATCTTAATTGTTATCTTATATATATTGTTATATAATAATCTTAAAATCTTAATTATGATGAGGAATCTGCAAATCTAAAATGCAGACACACAAGGGAAGCTTCTTCCCTATTAAAACTAGTCCGTCACACAACTCTGTCATGACATAACTCGAAAAAGAAAAAAAAAGATTGCTGATATTGCTCCAGCCTGACAGTTAATCATTGTTTTAGTGTTGTTCACTTTTTACAATTTTCGAAACCAAAATGTCTGTAAACCATTTGGTTCAGATCTACACTTGCCTTTGCATATGCCTTCAGGTTGATCTTTCGTTTCCATCTTTCCTCCCACTTCACCCACCTCACCCCACCCTCATGCACCGGTGCTATCGTAAACACAAACTCATGGTGCCACCCAAACTGTTTGTGATACTGTATGGTACTTTCCCTAAGGTTCATCTAGTGTCAGTTTTCCCCAATATTTGCCCACAGCCTGTTTTACCTCCACTCATCCACTCAACCACTTGGGTTGTTTGGTTTAGAAAGTCCTAGTTTTCTGCCAGCCAGTACAGTAGGAGGTCACCGTGATTTCAGTGTCCTCCCCCCCCCCCCGCTGTAAACTCCCATCGAAAGAAAAAGGCTTCGTTCTTGAACCTCTCCTGCTCTTCTTGTCATCCGATCATTGTGAATAGGATTTTGCCCTGAATTCTCCTGCGGACATGCTGAACTCCTTTCAAATGACATCGCTCTCTGGCTGTATTGTCCGTTGAAATTGGATGCTGAGCCTGTTACGTTGGGCCTCAGCGGGACCACCGCTCATCCCCTGTTCTCTTCCCCATAATTCTAAAGAGAGTCATCGCTAACCTTTCTTGACAAAAGCATTAATGCTTACCTCTACTAGTAGTAATCAAATCAGTTTCTGCCTCGTTGTGCCAACGGTGTCTATTTGTCACCGTCACCTCTTTGGTAGATGCCCTGCATTCCTCCCCCCGTTTTGTGGGACATGAAAGGGTTCTACGCTGACCTCTCTTTTCATCCTCACAGAAGGAGAGAACAAAGGGTTGTGGCGGAGTTTGTTTGCCTATTCTTGCAGAGGTCTTGAGATCAAGCTGCCCACAGGCAAACATATCATTTCCAATCTTTATTTAAAATTCTGCATTGAGATATATAAAGGAGGAATAGAATGGTTACACAAAGGTTCATATCCCCCCCCCCCCCCCCATGCAGCATCGTTCCCAACTTTTCTTTTACTTCCCCAGGACGACCTTGACTCACTTTTCCCAATTGATGGGTTTTTTATTGCTCTCTTTACATGTGACTTTTCTATTGCTCTTTGCTTGCTGCGCTTATTTTGCTTTTGTAACAATTGCATAAATGTTTTTCAGTCGTTTGGTTGATGTATCTGTTTTTGGCCCGGTGCAGTTAAATACGACAAATTTAAATATCTCTCTTTTAACCTCTCAATCTCTCGACCCTCAGTTTAGAATCCCATTCATCTGATGGTGAGGAACGGGAGAGGAGCTCGGAAGGTGATTGACCGGGAAGTACAGGGAACTTGGATTGATTCCATGACATCCTGGCAGAGTTAATCTTCTGGATATGGGTGTGATCAGAATAGAACTCACACCTGCTAGCTTTGTATATGGTAATACTTTGTCTGTAAACTTGATAAATTGGTGGCCTATATATATATATAGTCACCAAAACAACTAGTATTGATCAATGCAGGTGACAAGCGCCCTATATATATATAAATATAAATATAAATATATATATATATATGTATATGTATATATATATATATATATATATATATATACATATATATATATATATATATATATATCAGCTTTTGAAAAACTAAAAGTTCCTTTTCCTGGTGGCCATTTTATACCTGCACTAAAAATATTCTGATACATTGCGTTGAGTTAAATTCGGCAGTTAACATGTTTCGATGGGGAAATTCATACTGAGAATGACAGTAAATTGCTTGTTGAAGTTCTATCATTCATGAGTGACCATTACTTGAAAATCTAGCATATATTAGGCCAGTCTTGAACTCTTGATGGATCTTCAAACCTATAAAAAAAAGTCCCCATAGGTGTTTTTTTCATCTGTTGAGAGGGCAGCAGCCTTTGAACATGTTCAACATGTAGAACACGTCCCAAAAAAAAAAAAAATGGGTTAGCACGTCTTCCGAAAGAGCATAGCTTGCTGTACAGTAACTCCCTTTCCCTCTGTCTGTCAACCTTTCTGTGAAATATGTGAAATTAAATTGTATAACGAAAGAATAGAAAAGGGGAATGGTTAAACGTTACATCCAGTGAACTGGCGTTTTGTGCTGCGACCATAATTGAAGCCCCCACTGTGAGCAGTAGCTCTTAAACTCAGTTGCCTCGTTTTTTTGCTCTCAATTACACTTTCAATTTTAAAATGATAAAACCATGAAATGTCTGTACAGCGTGTTATGCATTAAGAGGTTGTCAATGTTGTTTTTGTGTTTTTTTGTAGTATGTGACCTGCTTCTTTTGTCCTGTATTATGGGCCGATAATTCGGTACATCGGACTGAGAGGCAAGGTATTTATCTAGGTCTGGGTTGAGCAGCACCTCAATCTAGGAACAGTTGGATATTTAGCCCTGAATGTAACCCCTTCAAATACTTCAAGGAATGTTTTTTTATTTTCTTCTGTCTTTCTTTCTTTCTTTCTTCATCTTCTGTGTGGTTCTGTACATCGATCAATTGGATGAAAAAGTTTGTGAATTGACTTGAGAAGCTGAGGATTATTGAAAATGGGTTTAATATTAGTGAACCAAGTCTATAGACACCCTGGTTTAATTTTCAAATACAAACTAGATTTTACAATTAATCTAATCCCACTGACCCCCCGCCCCCGCCCCAACCCACCCACAGCTCCCATCGATTACTTTGCCGAGGGTCACTCCAACTTTAATCATGTGATGGCGAGAGACGGTGAGATATTGCGACGAGGTATTTTCTTAGTTTCCAAAGTGGGAATCTGATGGCGACTGGTCACTTTAATTTGACCGTCATGATGCATATCAAAGTTAGGTTAAGATCTTGTAACATTTCCTATGGGTATAGTAGGCTATTATCTGCCATAATTGGCTATAATTGGCTGTAGGTATACTGACTTATAGTGAACATGTGTCGTGACAAATTGAGCTTTGGAGACATTGGGACATGGTGGGGTGACATTGTAAACACAAGAAGAACATTTGACTTGTGTGTGTGTGTGTGACACCTTGTTTGGATAATACCATCAAAAAGACATCATGTGTGATTTAATTGAATACTTTGAATGTATCCACCTAGGTTACTGCAAGGACCCTATTGTTTTCTGTGGAGGTCAAAGGTCATTTGAGGTCAACAGAATTCAAACCCTGAAACTCTGTAAATGTATCATCAACTTGAGAGATCAAGCTTGGATGTATTTCATCTTGGTAATTTGATCCAATGGTTCTCAATGTATGTATGTATTTTAGATCCTCCTGCAAGCAGGAACTCGTGAAGAAGCCTCATTGGCTTATCAAAGCCGCAAGCTGACCGAAGTCAGTCTCTTACATTCATATTTAACGTCCATGATTATGAATTGTCAATTGTCAACAACTCTGTAACTGGACGACAAACATTAATCTTAGAGTGACTCTAACCAAAGACCTTATGATTGGAAGGCACCGGCGTAACCACTGAGTTAACACTCCACCATTATGATTAATAATTATGATTATGATTACGATTAACTATTATAAGAAACGTATTTTCTTTAAAGGGCAAAGGTCTGCTTAATTAATTGTAGTGCATTGAGTCTACAGATCTTAGTAAATTTTTGTTTCATGTATCATGGTGAAGTGATGTAACACTTCAACCGCAGTAAAACTCTGATATGTTTATATAGACAGTGCAGGCTACATTGGCATATCACTTGGACATCTAAAGAAATTAGTCCTGATATATTTAGTACACAGGCCATTACTAGATGTCAGTTTTAACAAATCTCCTTTTTGCCACTACAACCTAAACAGATAATTTAATCCCTGAAAGTTCAACTAGCAAAATTTATCCCTCCCAGCAGAGGGTGACATTCTTAAGAACAGATTCAGTAGAAATACAGCATTCAATCAGCAACAACAAAATAAAGAAGAAAGGCAATTGTGACATATTATCTTATAGCAAAACAGAGGAATGTAAATAACAACAAAGCAGTCAACTTTCTCATTCACCACAACAATAGTGACATAAATTTTATATGATTTTATTTCATATGATTTTATTTATCTTTTCGAATTTTTTTAATCTTGTTCAGTTTATATAATTAACAGTCTATTGGCTCATGGAAGCCGTGGATATAGCAAGCTTCTCTTAGTTAATACTGATCATCTCCTACCCTCAGACATCCCTACTCTCAATAAATCCGATCAAGCTCTGTTCTTAACATCAAGGAACATATAGTGTCTGCGTAAACTGCAATCTCGCAACCAGAGTTTCTGCTAGACGAGCTCGTCACGTTAGTCGTGAGTCGAAAAGGGTGAATCTGCGACTTGTTCGGATTTGCAACTCTCATTCTGGACTAATCTTCAGTCTCTACAATTTTTAACCTTGAAACACTCAAATCTATTTTCCAAGAAAGTTAACAAACACACTAGGGGAGCCTAATTTCGTGTCGGCCATATGGCATGTTGTACCGCAGAGAGAAATGCAGCCGATGCCTCGCACCCGCATATATTGCATGTTAAATAATAGAAAGTTGCTTTGGAATATTTAAAGGGTTATAAAACAACAAGTACATTTGTTTTCATGTTTTAAACTTTGCAAATTTCATTTCATTTATTTTTTCCATTTCCTCACAATGTTTATAAAATAATAAGACGGTGAAGACAATACCATGCAAAGAAAATCGTAAATCATATAAAAGAAAAATAATGGAAATTATGGAGAGAAAATGGTGGAAGGGCTTGGAAGCCATAGCTTGTACAAGAAGCCCACCAAATATAAAGATAACATGTATAAAGGATATGGGCATGTTAATAAAGCCCCTTACCTAAAAGACCTATACCCCCCCCACCCCTAAACTAAAATGATTTAATATCCTTGTCCTCAGGTCAGTGACGATGTTCAGCCTCCTCTATTGTGGAGACCAGTGGTAAGTAGATTTTAATTTGATGCTGTCATAATATATTGGTTGCTGGGTTTTAAGTTAAAATAAAACAAAAACTGTTAGTAAACTGCTTATCCACTGAAGAGCCTGTGTAAGAGAATGTGTAAAAGTAAGTTGGCCTGACGTTTCGATCCTAGCAGGATCTTCTTCAGGGGCTGATGAGCTTTCTGGACAGGAAGGAAGCATATGGACTAGTAGACCTTTGTGAGTAAATTCCTGTAGTACAGGACAGGAAGCATATGGAGACCTCTGTGAGTAAATTCCAGCACAGGAAGCATATGGACTTGTAGACCTCTAAGAGTAAATTCCTGTACAGGACATGTGGACTTGTATACCTCTGTGAGTAAATTCCTGTACATGACAGGAAGCATATGGACTTGTAGACCTCTGTGGGTAAATTCCTGTACAGCACAGGAAGCACATGGACTTTTATACCTCTGTGGGTAAATTCCTATACATGACAGGAAGCATATGGACTTGTATACCTCTGTGGGTAAATTCCTATACATGACAGGAAGCATATGGACTTGTATACCTCTGTGGGTAAATTCCTGTACAGGACAGGAAGCATATGGACTTGCATACCTCTGTGGGTAAATTCCTGTACAGGACAGGAAGCATATGGACTTGCATACCTCTGTGAGTAAATTCCTGTACAGGGCAGGAAGCATATGGACTTGTATACCTCTGTGGGTAAATTCCTGTACAGGACAAGAAGCATATGGACTTGTATACCTCTGTGGGTAAATTCCTGTACAGGACAGGAAGCATATGGACTTGCAGACCTCTGTGAGTAAATTCCTGTATAGGACAGGAAGCATATGGACTTGTAGACCTCTGTGAGTAAATTCCTTTTAAGGACAATCCTGAAGCATATGGACTTATATACACCTAGGAAAGGCCATGGGCATATTAGTCTTGTGATGTTTACAAACTTTACATCTGAGTACAAGGTTGATCTGAAGTACCATAACAAATTCTATGAAGAAATTGCTGTCTGAATGATGTTCTCCAATGAATATGTAAAAATACTATTGTACTTACTTGTTATATAGTGGGATAGTTGGTGGGGGGGGGGGGGAGTCTGTCAAGTTTCATGAAAGTTTCAAGTTGCATGAAAAATATGTGCCATGACCTTGACCCACTGAGAACTGTCTATTTTGCCAATAGGCATGGATCATATTTTACCACAGGGAAGTACAAGGTTACACAATAAAGCAAGGAAATATCTCTCATTGATGTTTGAGCATGGGCATATATATGTATATAAAATATATATATTTATATATATATAATATATATATATATATATATATATACATATACATCTATATATAAACATATATATATATATTTACATATATATATGTATATGTAGTATCTGATTGGCTGTGAATAACTTAGCAGGTTTGAACCTGACCTACATCTTTGCAACAAAAGTCAACCACTCAGGGGTTCCTGACGGTGACAGAACAACTCCAGTGAACGACTCATACAGCTGTGAGCCTCCACAGGGGTGCATGTGACCTGCAGTACATATATATATATGTATATATACGTTGAATGCAGGGCACTATGGAGTTCGGCATGCATAATTGGAGTTTAACGAAGGCAAAGTCATGAAAGCCGAGAATAAAATGTAAGGCTATATCCATCACCAAGAGTCGATGGGATCAATGAAAAGGTTATTCTGGGTGAAGAAAGAAAAAGAGTTCATACCAGTCAACCCCCCCCCCCCCCCCACCCGATTTTGTCCCAAAAATGCAATAGACACATCTATGACCAACCATCCATTGCCTTGGCTAAAGAAATGTGGAAGAAAAAAACCCCAAAAATCTATGTGAAGCTCCGGATTAGTTTGTGTGAAGCGGAGAGAAAAATTCCAACAAAGTGCGTTGTAATAACATGGATGTCATGCTGGGATGTAACAGATGTGAAATGAAGAATCCAAATTGACTTGAGTGATGTTACTAGTAGAACTAGATCCAGTCCGTGTATTACTTTATAAATGTCCAATAATTTACAGATGATCGATTCCATGAATTGACAGCTACGATGAGACAGTAATGAATTAGTAATATTAACGAAATTCCTACGCAAATCTGTGTACTCGTTGGCATGGAGAGGAACAGTATTAAGCATTGATCAATCAGGGATTGATCAATTTGTGGTTTACCTTCTCTAAGCTGTGGGGGGGGTGGGGGAATGGGAAGGGTTGAGATAGGGGAATGATGGAGAGGAAGGCTGGGGTGAGTGGGCGATTTATACAGACAGGACCCATGTCAGGTTTGAATTTTTATAGCCATTATTTCATGAGTAGCTTTATCCACTTAGAAACAAACTCACTTAGGTTAATTGGTCGTTTATTCATCTTTGCTCCAAATCATCACGGGATATTTCAGTATTGTCAGGGTAGCGTTTTGGCAGTGATCCTGGTGAATATTTTGATGGTATGTGATAAATTTACTAATATTCCTGTAATAATATGGAGAGCCTTAGCATCGATATGTAGCTATACGTTTCACTTCAAACACTGAAGCAAAAGTCATGCATTATCAATTTGCTTTTTCCATATGATTAATATATCATAAATAAAACTAAGTGAAAACAAGTCCTGCAAATATAAAAAAAGAATAAAGAAAAAGTAAAAACAAAAAGATTGATTCAAAGTTATTCTGTAATTTGTACTCACAAATTAGTATCCCTGAGATGCAAAACTCAATTTGGCATCTCATTTGTTTGAGCAATTACAATTTGTATTTTGGATTGAATATGATGTTTGTTTGAATTTGCAGTTTCAACTGCCAACCAAGTATCAGTATTGGATGTTGAAATAGTTGCACTGCTTCAGTAGACTCTTCCGAATGTGTCTGTTTGTCCGTGTTGTTGTGTGTGTGTTTAACTATTAAGGGCGTCTTGACAGGGAAAGATGGAACTTCCAAGCTGTCCATCGCAGGCAACTGGAGAAGTTTGATAAATTGTACACTCCTCAGGTGCTCCTCAGAATGAAAGAATTGTTTCACATGGTGCGATGTCGATGGGGGGTTGGGGGGAAGGGAGGTGGGGAGGGAGGGAGGGAGAGGAAAAGTGTGAATCAAACTTGATACATGTCATCTGCTCTGGAACAGGTGCTTGATTACATGTTTTGTGCGGATGTAATTGCCTCTTGTTATTGGCATTAATAATGCTCACCAAAGGTTTTGCACACTCGGTTAATCTAGGCAGTCAGAGGGACACGCTAGGGGGTGGTCTTTGAAATGAAAGCGCCATCATAGGGTTCTTTTTAGTTTGACAGAAGAAGGAACAATTGTATACTGGGCTCACATACAGTGTCTGCGATCTATAGTTATATATTAGCTTGCTTCGATAAGCTTTGAACTTCTCTTTATGATAATTTTTATGTAAGTATACTAATCAATCAGTCCATTGATGTTACTTTAACTCACAAAATTCTGTCTACTTTTTTGTTCCGACCGTTGAAGTAGTTCAAGCCAAGATTTCCGAAAGGAATTATGGTACACTTTAATATGTCGGCGGGGGGGGGGAGGGGGGGACAGCGGTAGAGTCAATCAGGTAATTTCAAGCAAACGACCATTTGCATCACCACGGATCAGGAAATTTTATTTTGTTTCGCATGACCTCACGATTGAGTCATTAGGATTAAAATGTTACTTATTTTATCCAATTTGATGAAAGAATTGATCCATTATATAGCACAGTTCAAACACAGACATTATAGCTTCAAAAACGTTGATTAGTGTGGTGAGCTATTTCTTTTTTTTCTTATTTAGTTTGTAAAATTGAATTGTTCAATTTCTTTATTTGTTTCATATTTAAGCAATGAATTTTAATATTGGAACCTTAACTACCGCTACGTTGGTATCGTTTAAAATCGTAAATAGATTGAGTCCGTGCCTATTAAAAGCGGTGCCTTTAGCTCAGAAGGGGGTAGATGTCTTCAAAAGTAGTACATTGCATTTACAAGAATGAGTTTTACTTTTAGAGTAATATCGACTTCTTGTCTTAGACTTAATAGCTATTGACATGGACCGGGAAAGTAGAGCGATGGAGTCAATGGTTGTACTACAGTATGACTTATCGAAATTGACAAAAAGAATTTTTAAGAAAAGCAGCATATAAAACTAGGGCGGAAAAATTACCACTGAACTGGTTTCAATCTTGCAACGTGAGCTATGATATATCTGAGTAAAGTCTTTTTTAAATTTACTTATATAATTCTTTTAAATGTATCAAACTTAGAGGGCCTGGTGAATTGTCAGAATATTTGTTTTTTATCATTTTTATCTTTGAAACCTAAACAGACAGTTTGCCATAGATGAGCACTTCAGTTCATTTTTTCTCTCTGAGATATTTTTCAATGCTTATACAATACCAAACTTCCATAATGAAGTTTGAAAAAAAAAAACTTATTTTATTAGCATTTTTTTTTTTTTATGTTAAGGGATTAATATGAATGTAATATGTCAGAGAAACAAATTCTTTGAGAAGGTGGTCAGTATTTGTCCCAAATGTTATCATCCTAAAAATTGCTAGGTCTTTTTCAAATTACTTCTTTCCTGATAGTTCTGTATCACCCGACTTCATCTTACTTCTAAGTTTCTTGAAACGTCGGTAGTATTTTACTAATTATGAAAATTGTGATAGGGTTAAAGTTTAACGATTTAGTAGCCTACAAGGGTAAATTAATCCGACAGTGAAGATAAAAATGAAGAATAAATGACATCATTGTTCTATGCTTCTTCATACTTTAGTATTCTTCGTTTGGTCTTTTTTCTTTTTTTTGCTTAGCGAACAAATCCGTTGCCACCTATAGCAAATCATGTACAGTATGTATAGGTATGTTTATTGTACAGTATATCCTTCTACTGGAATTTCATTCATGTTGTCACTAACTTTTACTTATTCATGAACTGCCAAGAACTTTGAAAGTTATTGTAAAGTATAAGGTTTTCATCCTGCTCTTTAAAAAAAAAAAATTATTTATTAATTTTTTTTATTTCATAGGCGTTAATACGGTGTCGATTAGAATGGCAGATTTTGCTAGAACACACACAACCTCAAAAAAAAAGAAAAAAAATCATTGATTCTAGCTATCATTTGGTCTATCTGAGATGGAAAAGTTCTGCATCATTTCGAAGACTATCCGATTTCAGCCGCATTGCCTCACAAAGGACGATCCTCATTCTGCCATCACATTCAATTGTCCTTCCCAGACAGATGAAAGATTCTGGGCTGTCAAGTTCCTGACACGGTTGATGAGCCGAGAGCCTTGATAATTCTCTCTAGTCATTTGTGTTTGGAAAACAAACTGATTGTTTTTCCAACTGTTTTATCGTGTTAGGATGTCAGTCATTGGAGAGGTGTCATATGTACCAAACAATATATGTACCTGTGATTCGGCAGTTACTGTAGTCTGTTGGATGTGTCTTGGAGTTTGTTGGAGGGAAGCCAGTATCTTAAGACAGTGACTGTGGGGTGTAATCAATTTAAAGATCTTCAGTATAGTCTCTTCCAACTTTGAGTTATTTTTCTAAGAACATTGCTAAAAGTTTTCAAACTTCTGATATATATATCATGGGATGTTTGAATTCCACCTCCAACTTAGTTTTCAAGACATGAGTGAGGGGATCAAGTAACGATATGTATGTATGTATTTTAGATCCTCCTGCAGGCAGGAACTCGCGAAGAAGCCTCATTGGCTTATCAAAGCCGCAAGCTGACCGAAGTCAGTCTCTTACATGCATATTTAACATCCATGATTATGAATTGTCAAATGTCAACAACTCTGTAACTGGACGACATACATTCATCTTGGAGTGACTCGAACCGGGGACCTTATGATTGAAAGGCACCGGCGTTAGCCACTGAGTTAACACTCCACGATTTTAGCCATTTTAGCCATATGTAGCGCTCCATATGTAGCGCAAAATGTGTCAGTTACGTAAGACATATCGAAGAATGACGTACTTAAGACTAACTGGAAAGTTTTCATCACATTTGACCATTTTCAGACTGTATCTAGCATATTTCAGAGCATTTGGTCATTAAAAATAAAGTCCAGGAAATTATGACAGAGACTTTATAGAAGCAATTTCTAATGTTTGTGAAGAGATGTGCGGTCTGCTCTTGATGTGATTTCACAGGTCGTTACAGGTGACCATTTTGAGTCTGTATCTAGCATATTACATAGCATTAAAGATGGCCTTTTTGACAATGATGGGTTAACATGTAGCTTGGATCCTTTTGTTCATTAAACGAAAATGTTCAGGAAATATAGCATAGATATTATAGAAAAAATTTCTAATTTTTATCAATCTTTATTGATTTGGTGTTGGTATCCTGAAGACAATATGCCAGAGAAGCACTCTTCAAAAGTTTCGACAGTTTTCAGCAATTACTTCAAGTATGTGAATGCCTTTGGAATGATTTCCATTCATGGTCGCATCTTTAGATTGTGTGACCGTCGTCGACGCTTTTTGCTTCATCTAGCTCAGTGGTTAACGCCGGTACGTTCCAATCATAAGGTCCAGGTTCGAGTCACTCCAAGATTAATGTATGTCGTCCAGTTACAGAGTTGTTGACAATTGACAATTCATAATCATGGACGTTAAATATGAATCTTAGAGACTGACTTCGGTCAGCTTGCGGCTTTGATAAGCCAATGAGGCTTCTTCGCGAGTTCCTGCTTGCAGGAGGATCTAAAATACATGCATACATCTATGATTACAGGGGTCTCTCTACCTACCTATCTATCTATGAAATTGTCTAATTTTAGTTGTCAGTCTGTCTGTCGGTCTGTTTTGAAATATGTCCATATAGTCTGTGTTTTTGTTTTTCATTCAGCCTCTGAATATAAAGCTCTTGCTAAGATCAAGACCTCAGGCCTTCTGACCTTTATACCACTTGTACATGTCTGCAATCTATCATGTACAAAAGTTTGACTAATTGAGATTAATGTTATTTGGGACTTTTTTGAAAAAATTCTTTTGGATTACGACCATAAAATTAATCTCATTTTGAATCTTTGGATTAAATGACTTTTATAAAAAAAAAAATTTGATTGTCTTTCTAATAAAGTTGAGAAAAGCATTGGGATAATCCCTATCACGTATCTTAGTGAAAGAACAATTTTGGCTGAAAATGCCTCCCAGATCGCTGGAAATGGCACTTCCCAAGCCTTGTAAGTTGCATCTTAGCATTTTCTCTTTGAAATTACTAGCAATATCATAAAATAATTAAAAAAATATACTCAAGGGGGGGTGGCTGCCCCCTTCTACCCCCCCTTGGCTACACGCCTGGAACAAGTTCTGAAAGAAAAGGGAGTCAAAGTGAAACAATTTGTTTGCTTTGTGAATACATATATATATGTCCGATGTATTGTGACGTGACATGAAGTTGAACCTCTTGTCATCCCCTTTAGGACCTCTTCGGGTCCTCTTCAGCCTGCTTGGATCAACGGCAACTAGTTTGATGTTGTTGGACATTCTCAGTTTAGAAAGACAGCTGGGCTTTGTGATTGAGAAATATTCCTGGATGGATCTGTCGGCCGCCTTGCGAAGTCTTGCTCACAAAGTACTTAATCAGCTTCTTTTACATGCAGGCATCCTGTCAGAGCAAAACAATCCTCTGAAAGTCTCTCTACTTCCTCTGGTAAAGGGGATGGAATTCATACTTTTCACCTCTCATATTTATCGGCCCTGCAACGCTTTTACAGCAATGACACCTAGGCCTATAGTCTGCTCTGCATGCAAGACTCAACCTGGCAAAAGTCGTCAAAATGTTTTCAAAAACGAGAAAAGATTCCCACAAAACCTGTCACTTATATTCAGAGAAAGAAAGAGAACAAAAATCCCATCAAAAGGAGAGACGAGTTGTAACGAGGGGGATAAACTAACAGACTGCAACTAAAGTGTGACCAATGACGGATGTAATAATAGCTGCGTGCCCCGTTTCGTAAACAAAACCCGATTCGGGGCCAGTCTATATTGTGACAAAATCCTCCGGCGTAATGAAACGTCAGATCTTCAATAACATTTCTCGCATTTTTGCACAATGTAAAAGAATAAGTTGATTAATTACACAAGGGATATTTTTCTGCTAATAATATCGGAATCGTTCATGCTATACAAGGCGACCAAATCAGGCAGAAGATAGGATGAGATGTAACATTTCCAGTGGTTCTTTGTCGACGTCGGTCAACTGTTTGCTTTTGTACGAGGGTAGAGGAGGAAATAACGGAGCCCCCCGCTGGTGCAAATAAAGGGTGTCTCGCACACGCCTTGAAACAATGTTTCTTACACTTGTGGTTTACCGCCGCTAATTAACAGTCACCGATGCTTTCTCGGTTTACACTAGACCTACAAAATCCCATAATGGCCAAGGTTAAACCGATGTGGTTTGCTTCCTTCAGGCTTAAAGCCTCGGCCCATGCGAGTTTTATAGACAAGACCTTTTTTTTCCCTCTCTTTATTTATTTATGAATTCTGCTTGTAAGTCGTTACATCACTAATCAACTATCCTCCCAAGGATGTAAACCAAGTGGAAAAATGTGGAGCGAGGGCGTTCCCGGATCAGTATCTTGGACTCGGGGCGACTCGAGACTTCTGTCGTAAACCGCAATCGGAACAGTCTCATATTTTGGTACGATATGTTTTGCTTTAGTACGTACAGGTAGATGTAGCTGATAGCTGAGTAGGAGCCGTATGGTTGACAGTGGTTTGGTTTGACTTCCAAAACAGCGTCATATGGATCTAAAGAAAACGTACGGTTAAATTGTTCTCAAGGTATTGCCTCGAACAATGGATCTCGGGAACAAAGGGGAAACGGATTTCCCCTGCTGTTAACCCCAACCCACTTTTCATCTTGTTGTATAGCGCAAACATTCTTTTCTTTCTTCCTTCCTTTCTTTCTTGATTCAAAAAACGTGTTTGAGATATATGTGGGTACAATTGAACAATGTGAAAGTACTTTTCGTGAAAGGAAACAGAACTTGAAGATTATTTATAAGACGTAAAAAAATTAGTTTTGTAACAGTTGTTGAATTTTGGAGCAAAAAAAAAAGAAAGATTGTAGACTAGACTGCGCAGTATAAAGAAGGTAAGGTCAACGGTAAAATTAGGTGAGTGCTTTTGTCATGAATAAACATTCTATTAATGTAGACAATGTGCCTATAAATACAGTATCAGGTGTGTATACTCCCGTAGTATGTGTAAGAAAGGTTGAACCGTTAGTTTTTATCGCTTCAAATTTTTGGCGGTAAGTTTTTTTGAAGTTAGAAAAATATGTTTGGGGCCTCCTGCAAAGTCTCTTGTGCACTGTATGAAAATAAAACGAGTTAAAAGATATCATGTGGGTAAGGCAGACCTTCGTAATTACCACTGCATTGTCACAACGAGTATTTGGGGCTCTTTTTTGTTTCGATGATAATCATTACTTTGCATATTCATGATGGCGTATGGGTGTGTGTGCGTTTGTGACGCCCAGCTTGTAAACATGATATCTGAAGAAGGGAAGGTCGGACCAATTTCATATTTGGCTTTTAGAAGTAACACATTGAGTACAAGAAGCTTATTGTTTTTTGTTGAGGTCAAGAGTCATTTGGGGTCACCAGGGGTCAAATTGTGAACACCTTGTAAACATGATATCTCAAGAAGGGAAGCTTGGGCAGACCTCATATTTAGTGTGTAGAAGTACCACATTGAGTGCAAGAAGCATATTGTTTTAGGTGGAGGTCAAAGGTCATTTGAAGTCAACAAATGCCAAACATTTACTTCACTCCCCTCTTACCTGTCTTTCTACACTAAAGCACCTTCCTAAACATAATATCCCAAGGGAAGCTTGCACAGATCGCTTATTTGGTGTGTAGTTGTATCACATTGGGTACAAAAAGCCTAACACTGTGGGTGGAGGTCAATGGTCGTTTGAATTCACCGGGGTCAGATTGTGAAAACCATGTTTGACACAATATTTCAACAAGGACAGATGACATATACAAGAAGCCTGTCGTTGAGGTCAATGGTCATTTCAGGACAGCCTGTGTCATTGTGAATATATTGTTTGTCACATACTGCTTTTCACTGTATTACTTAGATCAAGTAATGTTATACACCCTCACTATACATTACATCAGATTCATGAAAATAACTGTTCATGTTACATCCTCAAAACCACAATGAAAAACCACAATGCATTTTTGCATTCTGGTTTTCATTCTACAGAATGTATGATGACCGATTTTTTTAGAACCGTTTGCATGGCATTCCCTTGGAAATATCCCAGAACAGCCACTTTGATTTGTTGCCTTTGTTAATTTGGTTACTTTACACTAGGTAGTAGATCAGATGACCTCTATATAGAAGTAGGTCAAGTTAATATTCATGTAACGTTAAGCGAAATGAAAGCCACTTGTTCTGCCCGACCGAACGAGACCTGACTCGACTCGACAGTGGGCTCATTGAAAATTTTGGTTTTTTCGAACCAGTGTGCACGTATCAAAGAATGTAACGTCCGAGGGATCAACGTTTCATCACCTCTGTGTGTCGTCTCTGCTTTCGTGCCGGTAAACTCAACCCTGTAGTGTTTTCCAGACTGGCATCAGTCAGCTTTTCAGGCGCGTAGCCAAGGGGGGGGGGCAAAGGGGGCAGCAGCCCCCCCTTGAGAATATTTTTTTTGTATGTTTTAATGATATCGCTAGTAATTTCAAAAGAGAAAATGCTAAGATGCAACTTACAAGGCCTGGGAAGTGCCATTTCCAGCGATCTGGGAGGCATTTTCGCCAAACATTTTCTTGTACGCTTCGCGCCAACCCATGGTTGCGCTACGCTTAGATAGTTCGCAATGCTGTATCTACGCCTCTGATAGTTTGCCTACAGTTTCGTCCCTCCCTTCGCAAATTCCTTGCTACTCGTCTGCAGCAATATTGCCGTATTTCTCTACTAAAATTGACTAACAAGTGCAAGCACTCATGGAGAAGTATTTATAATTTGCAACAAAAGGGTTCGACAGTCTGCATTCAAAATTGCTGTCGTGTGCAGTCATCATGTGGATGTTGGGTGTGTGGGTACGTGCGAGCTGTAAAGACTACATGGTTCTTTTAGCATTAGCATTTTAGCATTAAGTGAGCAGTAGGGATGTCAATTAATTGCCCCTTTTGATAGAGTCCAAGGGTGAATAAGATACAGAATATACTTAACATTCAAAATGAGTAGTCCAATAAAATGTCCTCCATGCATTGGCACAGGTTTAAATCATTTTTCTATAATTAACATTTTTTAAAGTTTTTGAAAAAAACAGAGACCTTTCGAACATTGGATGCTCATCAATTGCAAAATGTACAGATGGAGTACCAAGTCCATCCATGGAAGTTACTACCCACCAGGGTTTATTACTTATTATAGCAGAAATTCATTAGTCTTCAGTGGTATAGCTCCAAACATAAGGTGGCTAACAATTTGCTATAAGTTTTCAAAGTACTTTCCTAGGGCTTTGATCCCAAAGTATTCCCAGACATGGGTGACCAATAGTGGATTTTCTAGCATATTTTTTGGGCTAATATTGACCGCCTTTGAGAATAGCCTAATTCTGATACATCACGCCGACAGAATGCTAGACAGAATGAATGTATATATGTTTAGTTATTGATTTGTTTTACACTTTTAACACCTCGGTTAAAAATTCAGTGAGCTCATCGCCAACTCCCAAGGCAAACACTTGATTGTCTCATGTAAACCCATTAACCGATCTGGGACTAATATGGTGGGGTAATGCACATCAAGAAGAAACAATTTAGACAAGTCCTAGCAATTTTAAGAACCCATTGATTGGCAATTAATACAGAATAACCTTTAAGGTCTAGTGTAACAGAGATTTCTGGTTAGTAGCACCCCTATGAATTTTTTTACAGAGCTTTTTCATAATTTTTTGTAAAGTTTTATAGTTACCCTAAGGCAGAGCATTTGTTGTATGTTTGTCCAATCTTGTAGTTCCACAATCAATAAAGGTTTTAAATTCTTAGTAAATCTTTTCAATGTGAATAGGAATTTCATTTTTTTTCATCATGTACACAACTCTTGCCAGAAAGTATAAAAGAATTTCAAACAGGAAACAAGGAATAATACAAAAAGTAAAAAATCCTTGTTATGATATTGCTTCATTTTGTTTGCATTTATGCCTGTTTTCAAGTCTTATGGGTACCTAGTGATACAAGCTGATAACCTCATTTTACCTCATAGAGAATGGGGGATAAAAAAAAAAACTGTACGTTTCGTTGCCCATCAAAGCTTGAATTTGTTGAATAGGATATGAATTGCATGAGTTCATATTGTATTTTTTCATGGATTATGACAGAAAGATGTGTACAGGTTCAAATGCACTTTCGTCAAAAGTCATATCAAGTATCGGCAAAAGTATATATATAAAGAGAAAATAACATAAAAATGAATTATAAATATATAATAAAATGGAGTGAAAAAAAAAAAAAAATGGAAATTATTTTCCTTTCATGGTTTTGCCAGATATGACACCAGCGTTCTTATAGAGACCACTAATGACTTCTGCATCTGGCCCTTTAGACGCCAAAAGCAATTATTTTGGATTCGGAGGAGAAAAGAAAAGTACTGTATAGGTTAAAGGTGAGTCAGTTTGTTTTTTCGTGGACACTATGATCTGCCGGGCCACCCTTGGGGAGATTTGTGGCATCTTTTAGGAGTAGAGGATGACTAAAAAAAAAAAAAAAAACTTTTTTTCTTCAAAAAAATGTTGGCCTTTTTTTTTTCATTCCCGACGTCTGTCAGCAAAGTTTTAGTTTGGCAGTCACACTAACGACATCGGTTGTAAAAGACCTGATTGGAAAACCAATCGCAAAAAATCAACTGGTGAGCCCTTATATTATTCCTTTCATGCTGCGGTCGTATTGTGTCGGGGGTCAGAACATGCGACCCTTTAGCCGGGAGCCATTTCTTCGTCAATGGAAAGTGTGACCAACCTAACGGGATTGCCAGCTGTCGCATTTTTCGGAGAGTGTCGTTAAGGTCAAAGGTTACATAGATCCGAGCAATGTAATAACAGTTCAAAGAAAGGAAAGTGGCACTGAGAGCAATTTTGAATGAAAGCGATTCGCTGCAGGTCATTTTATTTTATTGTTTGTGTAGTAAAACCGGTGATGATCGTTAAGTAAATCTGCTGATGTCTAGAAACTGAACGATCGTCTGCCTTTTTTTTTTCTTTTTCTTTTTCCTTGTCTTTGAATCTTGATTTCAAATTAAGTCTGTTAAGTCACATTTTGCGCATTCTGTGAAGGTATTTCTCAGTTTCAATCGACATTTGCCGATGATAACTTATTGTTATTATTATGATTTGGAACCATCGCGAAGGAATTCCATTCCTCGGTACGTATCTGTGTCTCGACGTGCTATTTTCAGTCGAGAGTGGCCCGCCTTATATTTTGGTGCATATCAAGACTGCACATTTGGCTGACATAACAGTTGTAACATATTTGTCTGAAAAGCCCACAAATTACCACCAGGCATGATCGAATGAGTTTCAAACATTATGGTACAGATCCAGAATTGCAACGAGCAGTCTCCTCATTGTTAAGCGACAGTTAAGTGCCCTCTCTTTTCAACCGACTTGAAACGGTGAGATTTAACATATGTGGCAATAAAAAGTGTCCAGAAAGTGTTGACTCCAGCATAAAATGGAAGATTTTGGGCAGAATGTAAGATTTGATATGTCATAGTACAAGAAAAAGAAATGAAAAAGAAGACAAATTTTAGTGATGGTGACATTTCCATTGCTGTACAGGTGTTCAAGATTTTAAATTTAACACTGTACTTAATCTTTGGAATCCTGCTTCCCACTTGATATGTAACTACGCCATAGATGCTGATGGAAGTATGTCCAGAGGTTTGAAACCGGTATGATAGGTCATCGTTCCACTGTAGCCTACAGTAGCATGATGACTGTTCTGGATTTTCCAACTCAATACAATTTCAAATATGTATATATAGATATATATATATATATATATATATATATATATTAATATATATATATATATATATATATATATATATATATACATATACATATACATATATATATATATATATATATTAATATATATATATATATATATATATATATATACATATACATATATATATATATATATATATATTAATATATATATATATATATATATTAATATATATATATATATATATATATATATATATATATACATATACATATATATATATATATATATACATATATGTGTGAATATTCTTTTTGCTCTATCAAAATGCGTAAACATTTTCTGCTTTAATCCACAAAGGTGTGTTATACACCCCCACTGAGTCTATTAATTGCAATTCACGAGTGTACTTAGAGTTCAAAATATAGAGTGGTGCCTGGAGTTGCAGAACAAAACCATGTTGATCCTCGTAATATGGTTATCGCCCTTATACAAATGCACAGCATGCATGGTACACTCCGAGGAAAAATATTGCAGTGGGTGGCAGGATGGTTGTAACCTTGTAAAGTACCGAGCCGATTTTAAATGTTGCAACCTTTATTCCAATTTTCACTCAAGGACCCATGAGTATGTTATCTTGGTTTTTAGACTAATATTCAATGGCATTGTTTTCTATTTTACATAGAGTTTTAAGTTAGCAGCCACATCTGCTATCTCTAGGCGACCTTTGCCCTTTTAATTATACTTGTCCAACTGATATTTTCTAATTCAGTCATGACCTGACCTTAACAGTTCACTTCTGACCTGGTCATATATTATCTGTACTTGATCATTGTTCTGTCCTGCCCTGACCTTAGCATTTCATTCCTGACCTGGTCATCTGTTATCTGTAGTTGACCCTTCATTCTTGCCCTGACCTTAATTCTGACCTGATTATCTGATGTCTCCACTTGACCATAGCCCTTCATTTCTGACCTGGCCATATGCTGATACTATTCCATAAACCTATAGCAATAATGCAAAAAAATTTGATGGTATTTTGTGACCCAAAGGCAAAAAGTGACAGTGTGTCTGGGTCTGAAAACAGCACTTATAAATAAGCAATGCATCTCGTGGCAATGACAACAAATAGTCAAAAGTTAAGTTGATTTTGCTTGACTTTCAACCTATTTCATTTTGACTGAGCCAATTTGCTAATATACTATTGTTGTTTACTAAGCATAATTTACATAAACTGAGCTGCAACCGTCTTTCATATCTATTTTTATCACCACTTTATCTGCGACAATCCTCCGTCCATAAAGGGAAACTTGTTGACCCTTCAAAATGAAGAATTAATTGCGATACCTCCCAACAGTGGTGTAGTAAAATGCCTATGTGGGCCAATTTTCAAAACTGTATACAAAACACATTTTTGCCTTCCCCGTACAGTATAAAAGTACATGTACCCTCATTCCTAAAAGTACAAACTGAGTTCAAAGCCATTTTTCACTCCCCTCTTACGTATACAGCCTTTTAGTAACTAAACTTTCAAACTATTCACCGAAGGACAAAAATACTTACCATAACACTTCCCCTAAAGTGCTCTATTCTTCTCTCTAACAGAGACCCTTTTGTGCCTTTACCCCTTTAGACGACTGTTTTTGCTCACGGGCATTCCTTTCCAATTTTTCCACAAATCCAGATTCCTGCAACAATTGGTGTTGATGGTAGCCATTGTCTGACGCATAGTTTCCATTCAGGGCCTCTTTATGTTTGGAAGAATTATAGTTTGTTTGTGCACCCCCACCCCGGTACAATAGGTGATTATAAACAATGACTGGGTAGTACCTTTAAAGGAATCTCATTCATTCATTCTTTTGTTAGGATAAGGAGGATAACTAACTGTTTAGTGACAAATTTCCTTTTATGCACCCCTGATGCGAGTTGGCATTGAAAAGTCGCCTCCATGAATAGGATAAGCAAACGATACCGCCTTTGGGTTAGAAAAGACGGATTTTTGTATTGGTTTTTTTTCTTTTCTTCTTTTTTTTCTTCTGTTGGCCCCTTTTGTCGCAGATGCCACTGGGTTCTTGCCCGTTTTCAATCGGTTTTTCCTGAAAGGCATCAAAAGGAGTGAGTACAAAGGATGTTTGTGCTTACTCATTTAGGGAGAAAGCTTCTATTGTGTCCGAAAGATCTGGGACGTCAATAAGTCATTCAGGATAACAATAGCGATATACTCTACAAAGTTAGGATACAGGTTATTTTTTTTGGGGTGTTATTCAGTTTTGTTTTGTTTTGTGAATGGATCAAAAGCTTTTTCTTTCAATACAGATGAAAAGAATTGCTGATAGAGAGAGATGAATGGTTTTGAAAAATAAATTAAAGTTGTTTTCGTCTTTGCTAGCTATCCCTCCTAGTTTGTCAATACACGTACCGTAACCCACTGATTCAATGTTCTGTCGAGTCAGTGATTTAGATATAATTATGAAATTATGGGTCGACGTTATGATCCAATGGCTGCGTTGTCTCTGCAAAAAAAGAACCTTAGTCAACGGCAAAAAAAAAAAAAAAAAAAATTAAAATCAAACAAACACACAAACATGGAATTAAGAAAACGAGAAAGGATTCGCAGACTTTGTTAACAATCATTTTGAATGTAATCTTGAAGAATAAGAACAACTGATGAATTTTAATCTGGACAAATTATTGTATCGTATTGGTTGAACCAATGTTATGATCCACTTAACGTCCGACTTTATAGAACCCAGTACAAAAGAAAAGAATCCGTGGACAGAGCAGATGGAAGCAATGCAAAGAAAACATCTTTAAAGTCTCATTACTTGTTTGCCAAACTTAAACCTCAACCTTTCCAGCTCACTGCACCAAAAGCTCAGTGAAAATGAGACCATTCTATGCAAATTTCATATCAATATTCATTATTTTTACAGAGTTATTTGTCGTTAAAAATTTTGAGCTGAATAAAATTCGCCAGATTTATTAACGAGTCTGTGATTTTATGGTAAATCGTTCGAGCTGTAAGGCCAACAGAAAATAAGTTTCTTTCTTTAGATTCAGTGGCGGAGCGTCCATACAGTCAGAGGGGGCGGATGCCCCCCCTGACGGACTCAAATGGACTGCTGGCGCCCTTTTCAGCTTTTTACCACTTTTTACTTATTCTCGATTATTGACTTTTTTATTGCGCTCTCAAATACCTATTGACATTTGTCACATTTTGTTGGTGCAATTTTCTGACAAAATGGCGATGACACATATTTATTCTTCGTTTATCTTCAAATTAGCAATGCCCGGAAAGGGTCATTTCCGGCGATCTAGGGAGTATCTTTACTCAAAAAAACGCGCCAACCTGTGGTGGCGCTCCGCTTAGATAGTGTCGAAAGCGCCCCTACAGACCATTCTCACCCCCCCTGACCAATACCCCTAGCTCCGCCACTGTTTAGATTGCGACAGCTTTTTCTCCATTTAATCCACCTGTTCAGAGTGCATTCAGAATGAGAAACATTGAATCTACTTTGGAAGTTTGTTTTCCGAAATTTTCATCAGCAAACAGTTATTGCGACTTTATCAACTAAAGATGATACTCTTACGATAGCTTGAATTGAGTCCAGTTCTATTCTAACTGCTGTCCGAACGATGAGATGTTTGGGTATCCAATCACATGCATCTAATTATTAATTTATGTCACTCATTAGGTGCAACCAAAAAGATCTAGGTTTTGTTTTCTTTATGTGACCAATTGTAATTTATCTTCAAGTTGTTTGGAGTACCAGTAGGGTTAGAAAAATGCCCGACAAACTCCAATATCTGCTGGAAGTCCTGTGAATCAGTGTATCTTCTTAAACATGGACGTTTATAGAGATGGTAGACTGATATACCAGTATGTGGCAGATGATGTCATTAATACTTTATTATCTTACAGCGAAAATCACCCCAGTGGCTGCTACGTTTTTTTGAAACACCCTCATCTTGGTATCTTGTTTGTTACTGGAGATATGCCTGATTGAATGAATGTAAGCATCGATTTTGACAGGATAGAACCCTTGATTCTTCCAGAGAGTGGCGGATCGTAGTAGGAATTCTGTGATGTCATCCTGGTAGATCATGTTCTTCAAAAGCTTTAGGTTTTCTGCTCTTACAACCTTGTTCATTAACCCTTCAACTAATGACACATTTATAATGTTAAATTAGCTGTGAATGTACTCTACATTTTATAGAATTCCATCAAAATTGCAACTTTTTTTTTATATTTTTTTTTATCTGTGAATAAAGTTAGTTAAGTATAATTGAAAAAAAAAAAAAAAAATTCAGCTCCATTGCTATGACAACATCACTCACTCTACTGTTGCCAGGTGCATAATCAAAACACCACCAAATTTGAAAAAAAAATGTCAGGAGTATGTGGTTTTTGACCCAAAGATGTGGAAAATTGACAGCATTTGTGTTATAAAGCAATCAGGCAGGAATATCGCTTTAAAGTCAACTTTCCCAACCGAGCTCGTACCAAGAGCAACAACCACGAACAGGCAAATTGATTTGTACGTAATCATGGTAATGGAGCTTTGTACTCAAGGCATTCCTCTATAGTGACAATCGAGATTAAAACCAGCGGCGATCTCGGTTATCAAATTTAGCAAATCTCTTTAAAGAGGACTTTTGTGGGCCTTTTGTCAGAGATTGTTTTCTGGCAGCTTTCAAATCGTATTAAAAATCTCCTTTGATCTGATTAAGGTGATGCCTAAAGCTGTTCACTCTTTATTCAAAGTGTATATATATATATTTTCTTTTATTCCGAACATTAAAAAAAGGAAAAGAAGGGGGGGGGGTGGAGGGTGGAGAAAAATAAAAAGAAAAGGAATAATAATAATAATAATAATACTATAAATCCATTCATGATATTTTGCTTTCATTTATCTGAAATAAAACTGAAGAGAGGGGTGTTGTTTTCTCGGTCGGTTTTCCAAAAGATTGCTCGAAGATGGAGGTAATTCCGTAAACTATCAGATAGCATGCGATATCTTTCCTGGGGACCCGGGGTGGAATTAAAACGGATCAAAAGAAGGGAAGGAGGGGATAAGAAATATATATGATTTTTGCCTTTTCTTTAAAGAAAAGTATTGCAACGTTGTAACAATTTGCTGGGAGCTATTGTGTGAGACGTGTTTTGTTTTTGAGGCTGTTGTGAGTAACTTAGTGTGTTACCTAGGGATAGTATGGTTAGTATTTAGAAATGACACTCTCAATGGTGTGAAATGAAATTGAGAGAAGGAGAATGCACTCTACATGGTGTGTTACAGTTAAAATAGGAAAGGATTGTGGAGCAAACCAGCATGTGCCATTACCCTCTAGTGTTTATACTGAAGTAGGACTGAAGCAGAGATAGAACTGAAGCAGAGAACATCAACATTTTCCATTTTGTCATTTTCATATGAGATGTCTTTTTGTCATTTTCATCTGAGCCACGATATGACGATGGAAGAGAGTTTCTTGGAGAGATACAGAGACATTAAAAATACATATATATATATATGATGGTTTATTTGTTTTATTTGGATAACCTCTATACAGAAATTCACCACAAAACTTTAAATCACTATTAAAACTACTTTATTTTGCTAGTTCTGAGTTGTGAAGACTCGCGCACAAAGAAACGTCTCGTGCCGGTAACAAGAAAAAAAACTTCGCTTGCAAGCAACGGAAAGTTAACTGTTTCAGATGGCGGCACACGGTTTGGGGCGAGTCTTCATTGCCTTTTAACGATAAGACGAGAAATAAATTTGAATTGAATTGTTTACCACACCCAAATATAGTCCCAGTCAATATACAAAAGTTTGTTTTCTCCATAACAGTCACCATTACAACAATGTACAGTCGATAATCCCTTCATCCCATACCCTTCCCCACCCCACCCCCCACCCCCCATTCTACCATCCCAACCCCCTCCCCAGGCTGCCTCCTTCTGCACTTTCCCCATAAAGCTTGTATATCAATCCAAGATTACTCACGCCATCATTTTTAAATCCTTGTCATTAATCAACGGTGCATTGTAAAATATTTACAATTAAATCCTCGACAAACAAAATTGATTAAGCTGCCGAAATTAAGTATCTCTTTTGTCAGCTGTTGGTTACATGAAAGCGCTATATGTATCTATATATATATATATATATATATAAATATCACCTCTACTAAAGACTGCAGTTGTTAATGGAAACATCCGAGAACCAACTAAATAAAGCAAAGGAATGACCCTGCCTCTTTTTTTATCTCTCTTCCTTAGCCATCCTCGTAAATCAATATGCATCAATTACACTGCTCATGATTTGACAGAAACAGTTGCCGCACAAGAATCAACACACCTCGCTTTCAAAAACCCACAACTGACAGGTGCGCTGGCTCAATTGTTATTTTAGAAACGGTCTGTGTTATCCCGCTCGCAATTGTTTCCACGGCACACATCGATTGTTCAGACATTATTTTAATCTGCTCCCTGCCTGAATCAATGGCCAGGTAATTGCAGCATACGGCGTAACCCAAGCCAAAACCAGATATGACGAATCTGTCTCCCTTTTCATGTCTCTAGTGGTAAATAGAATCCTATTGTGTGTGCTCCCTCTTCATTGGGAAATTAAGCTTCATTTAAACCACGGTTTAGACAATCAATAGCATAGAGGACACTTGAACCGTTTGTTTCTACAGTCGTCGTCGAGGCTTAGAGCTTCCCCGCAAACCTGACCAAGTTCTTTCAGATGAAGAGTTGTATCCGTGAAGGATTAATGAAATAAAGATTGACATCAGATGGAAAAACACACTCAATTGTTTTCTTTTCTTTTCTATTCTATTCAGATTTCTTTCTTTCATTTTTTTTTAAAATTTTCACTAAACCTCTAAGGAAAAAGCAAAGATATTAAAGATGAAATAATAAAAATAAAAATAATAATAATATAATAAAAATAATAATAATGTTCCCTTAAGAAAATCCATAGGTAAGATTCGAAATATAGTGATGGGAGAATGTATCGATTAAAACTAGAACACTGGGTTATTATTTGAATATCGCAATTTGTGTAGAATGGAGGGCATAAAAGTGCAAGTTTAATCTAAAAGAATCATCGTAACTCTTCTAATGAGGCAAAGGTGCCGAGGGTTTAAAGGCATTGAAGACTCGCCCCAAACCGCGTGCCGCGCTCTGAAAAAGTTAACTTTCTGTTGCTTGCAAATGACATTTTCTTCTTGTCGCTACAAAATGCAGACAGTAATGAAACATGATACCTTGTTATCTTTTATCTAGACCTGAGATGTCCACGCTGCTATGTACATTGTGTTGTGGGTATTGACTGTAGCTGCATGTATTGACTGTACACTAGTGTCTAATTACTGACGGGAGCAAGCTGTGTGTGTATTTTCTGGGATCAATGGTGGTGTCTAACACTTCTGTTACACCTCATTCGAAACTAGGTCAGATTACCGGCATGAGACGTTTCTTTGTGCAAGATTCTTCAATGCCTTTAAGAAGAAAACATGACCCACAGTACAGTAGCAGATAGTTTATTATCAAGGACATTAGAAAACAGAAATACTGTTGACGTTGCTAGTGATCATAAAGAAGACCAACCTCCCCCCTCCCCCCCCCCCCCCAAAAAAAAATACATGGAAAGCTTCAATTCAACAAAGATATTGACAGATTATAGGCAAGAACAAGACAGGACCAAAGAAAACTGACAAGAGAGGAAAAGAATGGAAATAGAGAATTTTAGAATATTGAAGAACACATTCAAAGTGAGAAAAAAAACCCCAGATTAATGAGAGAAAGAACAATGTCTACCTTTGTCATCCTTAGTGCCCTCAGTAATTGTTTGCAGCTGTTTTATTGGGTTTACTTCATACTCTCTACTCCATTGTTGTAGTTAAGTGTCCCCCCTCTCAGACCACAGAACTCGATCATATCACATACCTCATAGTACATAGCACATACCCATAGTGCATGTCACATACCCATAGTACAAACCACATACCCATAGTGCATATCACATACCCATAGTAAATACCCATAGTGCATATCACATACCCATAGTGCATGTCACATACACATAGTACATACCACATACACATAGGGCATATCACATACCCATAGTACATACCCATAGTGCATATCACATACCCATAGTGCATGTCACACACCCATAGTACATACCACATACCCATAGTACATGTCACATACCCATAGTACATATCACATACCCATAGTACATACCCATAGTGCATATCACATACCCATAGTGCATGTCACACACCCATACTACAAACCACATGCCCATAATGTATATCACATACCCATAGTACATACCCATAGTGCATATCACATACCAATTGTACATGTCACATACCCATAGTGCATATCACATACCCATTGTACATATCACATTCCCATAGTACATACCCATAGTGCATATCACATACCAATAGTACATGTCACATACCCATAGTACATACCACATACCCATAGTGTATATCACATACCCATAGTACATATCACATACCCATAGTACATATAACAGGGCATCTCAGTTAATTTGCAAGACAAGTAAAATTTCACAATACCTTGATTAAGCATTCCTTTTTCTCAGACGATTGCTATCCAAATTGACATTGTATAGTTCATGAGCCTTAAGTTATCTATTCTGATAGGTCTCTCTACTCCATCGGCATCCCAAGAATCTGTTGATTGGGATAAAACAGTCGTGATTCTAAGCACATAACTTTCTCTCGGTAGTTAGCATCTTATATTTCTTTCGTTATTAAAGCCTATTGTTTCCTTCGTTTCTGTTTTCTAATTATCTTGATTTTTAATATCCTCCCTAAGTAAGTATGACATGGGTTTTTTCTTGCTATCATCTATGACCAACTAAAAAAGAATTGAAAAATTAAAAAATTAAAAATTAAAAAAAAAATCCATGCGATAAATGTCAAGTTTTGCTGGTTTGAAAATCATGCAAAAAGTTACGGCAAATTACGTACATTGACCAAGCTTGTCGATAGAAGGGTATCAGATACGAGCTGTTAGATTTATTCCCCCGCTGTGCTGGCGAGTTGACAAGACTTGTGAATTAAAGTTGTTTTTTTCTGATCTTGTCATTGTTTTCTCTCCTGTCATGTGATTATAGAGGTATCATAACACCTGTGTGAAACTTAAACCACCTGGAAAAATTGTAGTGTCAAAGATAACGGGATTCCAGGCAGGCTAATTAGTTTGGAAAGAGGTGAACATTAACAAACAGATGGTGTTCCTAAACTAGCTTGTGATAACTTTTACCTCTCTCTTGGATCTCGTCACTTTGGGAAGATGTTTTTAATTTATTTTGATTTATTTAGGGAAATTTTTAATCATCGTTGATTAATGGACTGTCCAGTTTTCTGGAAGGAGATTTTGCTATATAACATTTATAAACCATTTTCCACTGGAAAAGCTCGTTAAGATTTTCTTTGTTTTGTCAGAGTATTAGTTCAAAACAAGTCAAGGTTAACCAAGATTTGGTGGATGACAGATAGGATGGGGGTGGAGAGCGTGCCGGGAGAGGGGGGGTATGGGGAAGCGAAAGGGGATTTCAGAAGCTATTGTTGTAGCCATGTTGCAGATATTCAAAGTGATGAAATAGGGACCTGATGAAACTATTCTTTGTCAATTAAAATAAAATAAAACTGTTAGCAAACTGCTTATCCACTAGAGAGAGATGTAAGGGGATTAGTAGACAAGATATCCCTTGCCTACTAATCCCCTTTCATCTATCTCATTGTGTTCACCGTACTCATTAACCTGTCTGTATTCTGTTCGTGCTTTTGTCCCTTCTGTTACTGTTACTTGTCATTTAGCCTTTGAAGAAGATCCTGCTAGGATCGAACATCAGGCCAACTTACTTTTACACACTTTGTAAATTAATGCGGACAAATTGTATTGCGGTTATTCAAACTGGTTATTAGGCAAAGATTACCAAAGCAGTTTATAGGAATATCAGGAAAACTGTTTTCCCAAATTTTCCTATTCTTTTAGGCAAAAACCAACAAGCAATTTAGTTCCTTCGTCCTCTGTATTGAATTCTTTTTGATGGCAGATTCATCACCCCTTTATTAATTTTTTTCCACTCCATTTGTCCCCCCCCCCCTCCATTTTCTTTTTTTAGACATAACTTAACAAGCAGATTGATCAAACTGATTCGGTAATTTCAAGAAATCCTTCCATTGGTTCTGGTAAACATATCAGTTTAAAAAGTATCTTCTTTTGTGTGGCATAACTGTTAACCCTAAGGGCTTTTGTCCAGCATTAATTGTGGGTTTTCATCAGTACTACCGAGGTGACAATAGGTCCCATTTATATACTCAATGGGGTATATTTGTGAAAACTATTTGGCACAGATTTGTAGCTAAGTTGCTTATTAAAGCCCTTTCAGGTGGTAAACAGATAAGCTGCCTTTGAAGAGATCACTGCACTTTTCTTCTGTTTGTTTTTTTTTTCCCCATAATTTTTGGTAACACTTGTTGTTGCAGCTTTGTTTTGAACACTTGTATATGTATATTTTGTCATACTTTGTGATAATATATTGTCATGCTATGGCAGAAATATAACCTATTATTCATAAATAGTCAAAGTCTGAAGGAAAGGGGACTTGTGAAATAAGATTTAATTGTTTGTGCCCAAGTTCATTTAAGGTACAAAAATTCTTTGTAAAAAGAATTTTCATAATCATTCCGAAATATCTTCCTCGCGAGGAATGGTATTTGGGAAGAATATATGCTTCATTCAATTTTTGTGATTCTTTATTACTATTAATATTATTATTTTGCATAGGGAAAGAGGAAGGGAAGGGGATAGCTTGTCCATTTATGTCTTAGCTTAAAAGCTTGAATTAAGACTTTTTTATCTTTATGATGATCAGCTCTTACTTGAAATTTGTTTCCCCTTTTTGTTGTGTGTGCAATTTCATATTTACAGATCATGTAAAACTTACAAAATTAAAAGAAAATTTTATGGAGTAAAATTGCCAGTCCTGTACTTCATATTGTCACAAATAGCTGTTTGTTATAGCCTTAGCAGTTGAATACAATATAATAATATATAAACCCATTGATTCATCTTCAGGCATTCACTAAACAACTGAATCGCATTCCATTTCCATCCCTCTCATTGCTACAACAGTAATTCAGACATCCTCACTTAGCTCATGCTCTCCTCATTTGACTAACAATTCATAACATATCATCTCCATTCACCCACATTCCTACCATGCTCACTAGCTGTTCCCTTTATACCTATTGTTTTACTCTTCTAAGGGTGCACGATATGGAGAAGGTCTGTTAAATTTAGTTCAGCTGGACATCCAACTGTCCTGGCTACCTGGGCATGAGGAGCATTAGGAGGTGTGTTCTAAGCATGAGAATGTGTGTTCTGGGCTCGAGGAGGTGAATTCTAAGGTATTACTTCAATATCAGTAGGTTGGATTTATTTGCACTGTTTTGTAATTTATGTTAATTTTCGAAGAGTAGATCAATTAAACTGCTGTTATATTTTGTTTCACTTTTATTGCTTTTCAATAACATCTGCAAGAACCTCAACTGCTCTGTCATATTAACTTTGTGTTCCATGTGTCGAACCGTGGCATGCCGGGCCTCTAAAGAATGATATATATGCCCTGATTCTTCTAGTATGCCAAGCAACTATAATGGTTAGGATAGGCACACCACCTCTGCTATGAAACTGTGGTAGGCTAGGGTAAATAGCTACATAGGCAGTATACTTTAATGTCTCAAATTATTTTAAAAAAAAACTATAATGTAGCAATGTAACAACTTTTAGTTTGTGTTCTGAAAGTGTGTTTTGTGTGGTGTTTTTAACATAGAGGTATTTGATTGGCGAAAGTAATAATTGATAGTGTAAAGACGATCAGTAGCATGTAGTTACAATTGTTATCAAAGGACTACGTCAATATCGATATGAACGTTGACCGCAAAGTAGTCATGTGAGAGCGATAGATTCTCGAAGCTTGACTTTTGAATCTCGCTAAAGAGAATCAACAACTTCACCGCAAAAAGTCATGCCAGATATTATCTGTTTTTTAAGCAATGTTTTCATTGTGTTGTGTACTTTGTAAATACTTTATAAACCACAACAGGCTTGTTATAGCCTGGAGGGTTTCCATTTTCCATTTTTTTTGGTTAATAACAAATATTTTTCAGGGAAAAAAGGAGTAGTACTGCAGGTCTAACAAATTTGTGGTTGACAAATTTTTTTGTGTTCATAATAAAATCACATAAAAGGGAAAAAAAAGAACTGAATAATAAGAAATATAAGAATGGAATTCAGCCTGCATAATGCTGCATATATATGTGTGGGTAGTAGGCTACTTGCCATGACAGTGTTGCTTGTTGACAATGGTGAGTGAGTCCGGTCATAGTAAGGTGGGTTTTTCATCCCAGAGCAATCTAGGGTTTTCCCATCTGACATGACTTTCAAGAGATTCCAAATCTGAGTTTTAAAATGTTGAATTGGAAGCCACCTGTCATGTAAGTTGTAATACATAAGCCCTTGCCGGTTTCTCCCACATTTGTGGTCACTTAAGCATCGTAAAAATAACTGGCTGATTACGTCCATGGTGTACTGTAGTGTCCCATGGTGCATAAAGCGTCACTGGTGTCTGATGCTACAGTGTCCCCTATGTCACATTCTGCAGTGTACATTGTTTCACATGCAATGTGTCTCTTGTGTCCCATGCTGCATATAGTGTCCCTTGTGTCACATTCTGCAAATGTAGTGTTTCATGTGTCACGTGCTACGTAGTGTCCCCCATGTCATATTCTGCAGTGTCCCATGTTGACTGTGTAGTCATAGTGTCCATTAATTGCCTCACATTCTGTAAATAGTATTCTGTGGTGTTCACTAACTACTTCATAGTGTCCCATGTTTCCCATGTTGTATTGTTTCACCTCTGTCCTATGCTGCATAGTGTCCTTGCCACAGTGTGCTTCTTATTGTGTCTCATGCTGATTAGTACCACTTATATACAATGACAAATAGTGCTTTTTAATGTCCCTTACTGCTGGGTATCCTTTCAAGTCAGTGCTATGTGTTCATACTGTCTGGTGTAGCTATAGTGTCCCATGAATCCAAGGCAAAATAGTGATGCTTTGGACATGTCATTCTGGCCCATGCTACCAAAGTTTGTTAAGAATATTCAATTTTTATTCTCCTTTTCCTTATGTTCCACTAGCAGAACAAAGATTGTGAAATCATAGGGATGATTTTCAGATAATAGGACAAAACTTGCACACACAAAAAAAAAACACAAAAACATCCACTTTCATGTTTAATATTAAATCAAAGTTGATTGGTTAAAGGAATATTGCACAATGTGTTTTAAACCACAAACTTTCAGAAACTTCAATTTTTTTGTATTTCCACCTTTCAGTGGAATATATCCCGATTTAAAACATTCAGTTTCCAAACTTGTAACATCCTCAATAAAAAAGCCCAAACATGGAAGTCTTGAAAGTGACACCTTGCCTGCAGCCTCTTCCTTCTTCCCATTGTCATAAATGACATCATTTCATCGATAAAACTGTATTATTCGTTTATCAATCAAACAGTAAAATTTCTCCTCCGTCCAAATTTTGTAGAGATGAAGGTTAAAGCTTCATCGACCCATCTATTTTGTTCTTCTGTGATAATAAAAAAAGTTCACTTCACAAAGCCAAATCATGTTGCAATATTTTAATACCATTCTCTTGCCTATTTTTTTGTAGCATAGTTTTGATATTTTCCTGCTGACCTAAAAAGAAAAAAGATTAATTTCATTATCCGATAGAAGTTATTGTGTCAGACACCCCATCTTGATTTCATTTCCCCGCAAATAGAGAGAGCGAAGAATAAAAGACAAATACCAGAAATGACTCTGTGCTCTCTGTGGGAGGCTAATGTTGCAGAAAAGAAAGTCGATGCAAATTTGATAATCCTTTTTAGCTACTTATTGATAAAGAAATTTGTTAAGCCATTGACGGAAAAACCGTAGATCCCTTATCAAATCACGCTAAAGAAGGTCACGTTTTGTGGAGCGTCCCTAATCCTATTGGACTGACATATTCATCGCCTTTTCATGTCCGTCCGGTTTGGATGCGTTTTGTCCGCACCCTCTGAAGAGCGATACACTACGACTGGAGCAAAACTCGGTCGCGGAAGGTTTTTTTTTGACGGCTGGAATTAGATTTTGCCGAATTAGTTTGCCTCTTTTTCTTTTACCCCTTTCAGTAGCAAAATTGAAAACGGTGAGAATTGGATGAGAACAAAAGTTGTTACTGACCCAATACATCTTTGAAAAGTAACAATGTTTACTGATCTGTCTTGCCTTCAATTTTTTATTTCTTTTTTTTCTAATCAATTGGCAGGAGAATCGGAGGTGATGATGATATTGAAAATAGATGCATGCTTGGGGGGGGGGGGAGGGAGGGGGGAGACAGGGTGTCAATGAAAGAGACGGGTATCTTTTGAAAAGGTTCACTCACAAAACAATAAGTTGTGTCTGCTACTCCCTACTAATGTTATTATTTTATAATTTAATTTTGTGTGCTTAATACTTTCAGATTTTATTTCCTGGTAAATGTTAAAAAGGTTTGTTTTTCCTTTGGGAAGTAAACTTTATTCTAAGCCATGTTAATATTAAAATGTATGCAAATAACTGTAAGATATTGCTTCGGTCTCGATGAGAAATCTTTTGAGGGGGACATGCAGTTCACAACTTCTTTATGACAAGATGGTAATATCTTCATCCAAAGCAGTGCAGGAAAAAAAAGACTTTTAGGGTTAAAATACTTACTTTTCCTGTAAAGTTACTTAATTCTGAATCTGGTCGTGAGTTTTCGTTATTCCTGCTGTGAATGTGTGAGAATGGATGTAATAGGCTAATTAGTTTAGATACCTAATATTCTTGCCTTTCTTTGTTGTGAAATACCAGTTGAATTATGAATCTGTTTATAATACATATATGTAGCAAAATACTTTATATACTAAAAGTTGTAAAACAGCTTAAAAATTTGTGCGCATTTTGCCATATGAGTTATAATATATAGATATTTTCACAATTGAAGGTAGCAGCCTGCTAATACATTGTAACGAACGTACAGACTACTGTACAGTCCCATGTTTAATATTGAACCAACCGATCCTTATCTTAGCCCCCCCCCCCTCACCTTCCACCTCGGTAGGCTACGTACAACATCAAAACATGGTTTTAAATGTACCTGTTGATGCAGAAAACTTCTCAGGGATCTTTCAAAATGATTCCAATTAATAAAAAGCCTAGCCACCAACGCCAGTTGTTATAACTCAAGTTAATATATTACAGCCTGTTTATGCTTTTAATTAGTACATACTTGCTATCAGGTGAAATTAATCTCTTATTTTTTCCCCTCACTCTTTTTCTTTTTTTGCCATCAATTCAGTTATATTTCTTCTATTCCCAGGAAAGCTATTCATGTGTCAGGTTGACCTTTCTGTGGAGACTGATAAGATTTTATGAGGTATTCAACCTATGGAGACCTTTGGAAGGTTTGTGAACATTTTTTTAATCAAATTATGTCAAATATTGGACTGAGGAACTTTGCCAAAATTATAGTTCTAATGTTCTTGCCTGATACAATCTGATATTGCAATATTTCATGATATTCTATTTTAGTTTATTTTCTGTTGATTTGGTCATTTTTTGGTTATGTTATGTTATATTATGCTATGCTATGTAAGGCTATGTTATGCCATGTTATGTAAGGCTATGTTATGCTATGTTATGTTATGCTATGTTATGTAAGGCTATGTTATGCTATGTTATGCTATGTTATGTTATGCTGTGTTATGTGATATGTTGTTATGTGATGTGATGTGATGTTATTTTATGTGATATGTTATGTTACGTGATATGATGTTATGTGATATGATGTTATTTTATGTGATGTTATGCTATGCTTTGTGATGTTATGTGATATGATGTTAATTTATGTGATATTATGTGAAATGATGTTATGCTATGTTATGTGATATGATGTTATGTTATGTGATATGATGTTATGAAATGTGGTATGATGTTATGTGATGTTATGTAATGTGATATGATGTAATGTAATGTGATATGTTGTTATGTTATGTTATGTGATATGATGTTACGTGATATGATGTTAAGTGATATAATGTGATGTTATGTTATGTGATATGATGTTATGTAATGTGATATGATGTTATGTTATGTGATATCATGTGATGTAATGTGATGTTATGTTATGGTGAAGCACAAATATGCAGGAAAGGAATGCAGTGTGATAGAGTACATCACTGGACTCTTATAATTTACTACACATTCAGATCAAGTTTAACTCACTTCCTTGATGTCAATACCCCCCACCCATCAAGGTTTTTCAAAAGTCAATCACTCGGGTGAAAATATCGCAAAATATCGTGAGATGTTAATTGCGTTCTTACATATCACTTAATCAATTTAGATGAATAGCTTTAACGATGTGATTAACAAGAGAGGCTCATTATATTGGCCTTTCCCCGTCTTCCCCTCTACGGAAATCCTTTTGTCTTTCACCCCCACTGTGCCCGTATAGTTGGGTCAACAAAAACTGGCGACTCCAACGATCTTAAAGGGATGCACTTTATAATTAGCAGTCATTCCAGTTATTTATAAATCGAAATACCGTAAAGGTCACGTTTAATAGTTGCCTCCTAATCTGACCGACATCACTTTGATGAGGATCTAACTGGACGCTTCAAACGTTCCGTATATTTCTGAATAATTTGCAGGGGAGCTCAAAAAGAAGAAATGCTACATTTACTAAAGTAACAGAGGGGTGGTGGAAGAGGGTTGAATATTTGGAGGAGGGGCAGGGGGGGGGGGAGGAAGATCATGCTTCTGTTTGTTTTATTGTTTCAACAACAGGGTACCTTCTATTTCATTAATATATTTTATTGTTCAACAAAAGGGCACTTATAAAATAGCAAAAATGAGAACAAAAATTGTGTATTTATATATGTATTACCTGTCAGTGTAGTATCCGCTCTCTCTATGCCTATCTGTATAATTACCGACCGTTTGAAAGAAAAATCTAAATCTTACAAAAAATATCCTGCTTAAATATTGATTTTTGCTATTTGAATAGTTTGTAGTAAAATTATCATGTATCATTTGTAAAATATATATTTCACAAGTTGTGATTGGAATGATTTTTAATACCTCATAAAATAATGTTGTCTAACATACGGTATATGGTAGTATTGAATTTTGTTGATCATAAAATACCCAAAGTTTTCTTTATCTACAAAAAAAATGCAATTATACAATATGGATTCTATACGCACTAATTGTAGCAGCAATTGTGTGGCCAAGTGGAATAGCATTTATACCGAACAATTCATCCCCCCCCCATGATTGAATATGAACAGAAAATAAATCACTTCTTTAAAAACACTGTTGTTTCCTGCTTATATGAACAAGCTTCTAGAAATAATAAAAGCAAGTGTCGCTGGTTCACCCAGTGCGGTGTTACCTTGCACTAGATGGCAGGTTATGGTACAGTTTTGGTTACCACACCTATAAACTGATATAATATTATATAAATCCTGTTTTGGTGGTGTCTGAAGCACCCATGCGTGGTAGTGCATTGTCAGGAACAACAGACCACTGTCCATTCAGACTTAAAGTACCGGATATGTCTTATAATACGAGTTAATGACAAGTGTGAAAAAATGGGAATGAGTTTGCATTAAACACCATATTTTCAACATATCACCAAATTGAATGTCAATTCATTCTTACAAGGCCAAGGCAATGTTTTGTGGGTTTACTATCGCAATCGATGTGATTTTTATGTGGACATATGATAAAGCTTGACATTGTGGACATTTATATATAATAAAGTGTGATATTGTATTGTGGACATACTTTAATGTGAAAGTGTGATATTGTGGACATATAGTAAAGTGTGATATTGTGGACATATAGTAAAGTGTAATATTGTGGACATATAGTAAAGTATGATATTGTGGACATATAGTAAAGTGTGATATTGTGGACATATTAAGTATGATATTGTGGATATATGGTAAAGTGTGATATTGTGGACATATGGTAAAGTGTGATATTTTGGACATATGGTAAAGTGTGATATTTTGGACATATAGTAAAGTGTGATATTTTGGACATATAGTAAAGTGTGATATTTTGGACATATAGTAAAGTGTGATATTGTGGACATATAGTAAAGTGTGATATTGTGGACATATAGTAAGTGTGATATTGTGGACATATAGTTAAGTGTGATATTGTGGACATATATAGTAAATTGTGATGCTGAATAATGTAGTAATAATTTAAAACTAAGAAATTTGAATTGCGAGCTACGGTATGAAAAGGTGTTAATATCAGATTTTGAACTAAATGCCACCTTCATGCATGAGTTTTGTTTAGGGCCATGGATGTTTGCAGAAAGAAATCCAGAGGGGGACGGGGGGAGGGGGCTAAGCAAACTTTTGTTTTTGCCTGGTTTACTAACTGTCCAAAATTTTAAAATGGTTAAACCTGATTACGATAAAAAATAAATTAATGAACAGTTTATCCTCAGTGATAACCATCAAATTGAATAGGGTAACTCTGTTGTTATAAGCACATTTTTTTTTGGGGGGGGGGGGGGGAGGGCTGTGGGGTCTTTTTCAACTACTTTGATTTTCAAAAGGTTAAGCCCCTCTAACTTGTTAAAGGAATTTTTCTTAGTCAGTAATAATTTTCTGCTATGCTTTTGTGTATTAATTAATAAGGTTAAAGTAAAACTGATTAATAAAGTAACTTCTAATTTTCATAATGAAGTATAAATTTACAGTATCTATTTCCATCGTCCTATTTTAAGGCAGGTACATGCACTGTTATGCCTTATTAGAGTCTGGTGATAAAAATAGTCATAAATCATATCCATTCATAACCAACAATCGGCTTTACTACTAACCTTGAGATGCCTACCATGCCTGCCCTACTGGTTTCTGTATTTAAGCAATGACATAACTGTGGTCAGTTTCCTCTCTATATTCACCGAGTCAGATGTCACCGGTGCTATCATGTACCCTGGGCCGTTGGGATGTGGCTTTTTTTTGACTAACAGATTATGAGGTTCATGAGCAAACTTGTAATTTGTAATGTCCTGAAGTTTTGGTCATTAGAAAGGGGACGGGAAGTTCACATCAGTTCGTGTAACAGCGGGGGGACGGAGGGAACCTCTCTGATGGTATTCAGTCCTTTGTAGGTCAGGAAGAATGAGGGGTTATTTGCGACGGTCGTGTTATATGTAATCTCGCCGAGTCGGTTCGGTTTACTCGGCTGTGTTTTCCAACGACGAGGAAGGGAATGCTGCTTACCCTTTTGAGGAGTCTTGAGTAGTATGGTCCTTCCTGCTAAGTCTCTGGCTTCTTAATTGTCGCTCGCTAGGAGGGCGTCGGTGAAAAGAGTTGTTTGTCGTTTTGTGTCAAAGATCGCGATTAACCTTAAGACAGGTTTTGAAGTTGGTGTATATATATATGATGCTGAAATGATGCTATATAGTTATAATTAGAAAGTTTTGGTATTTGTGACTTAACCGAAGAAAGTTACAGTTTCATGATGTAAATAAACTTGTGACTGTTTTTTTTTTCTTTTCAAATTCCTTCTCTTTTCTTAATAAATAAATAAATAAAAGGAAGATATTGATGTCAGAACTAGTACAGACAGCTGGGAAATGACTTTTGTTTTGTTTTGTGTGTTTTTTTTTTTGGCTGTTGTTAGATTTCAGCCTTGGGCTATTGTGTAGCTCTGTACCACTCTGATCTGAGCCAAGAAACGTTTCAAATTTGTTTAAACCCTCGATAAAAACGATAGTTTTCAACCGAAGTGTGCTACCCACCATATGATCGTGTAAACGTGTTATTTCATGGGCCAATTAACATATATCCTTTTTTAACCTAAAAAAATTAATTCACACAGTAAGCAGTGGCTTGTTGTGTAGTAGTGGAAATACATTATAAATGTGAACTGGCAGTAAGAACATGTGAGAACTGATGGAAACAAATGTGTTTTACCAGAATGTAACTAAATAATATGATAAACAAAATTTTATATGATAAGCTATATATATTATATAAGCATGTGTGCGTGTGTATGGGAGTAAATTGAAAAAACGCAACATGCTTTAGACCAAGAATATTACTAGAAAAGTTTGTATTTGGCAAACCTAATTTACCTCAGCGTTTGAACACTAAACAGCAGTCCCAGTATAAAGAGTATTAGATCTAGGGTTTGCAATCGATAGTTTGATCTTAAAATATCATCTTTTTTTTCTTTTTTCTTTTTTTCTTTTTGGCTTTCAAACCAATTTATGACTCAAATCGTAACCAATCCGTAGATCATGAGGAGATAGAACAACATCTGGTAAATCGACCAAAATTCCAATTCTTTCAAAGCCGTCATCAATTTAAAGGTATTAGATTCTTTTATTGTCAACACTCAATCCAAGGCTGAGCTTCAAGTAAGCATCTGGCAATCTCATCAACTCAGAGGGTTTTTAGGTGTAAATTTAACCAAATTCCTCTTAAATTGTGGCAGTTTTGAATACCTTTGAAAAGAGTTTTGATGTGTCACTTGTCTCGGTTTTTTTTTATATATTTTTATTTTACTTTCTCTTTTTGTCCGGCGCAGAGAGACACTCATTGTATACCAGCAAGTCTCTTTTCACTCTGCAAGTAGGGGAGCTTTTCTCCGCTGGGGTTTTTACTGCTTTCTAAAGATCCTCACTGTCCTTTAAAAAAAAAACTAAGCATTTCAACTTTGAAATTTGATGACATTTCCATACGATGATTGCACTATGATGGCTTTACGATGTTTTCAGAGGCTTGTATGAATATGGTTTGAAAGTGTTCCAGAGTTCTATATCTGTCAAAAACTAAGAAGAGTCGTACTCTCGGGGGAGGGGGGGGTTGTCAGTCAGCTTCGGTCATGGAGGGTAGGTTAGGTTTTTTTTTTTAGGGGGTGGGGGAGGAGGGGGGTTGAGGATCGAGGCTACAGTATGGATTCGTAAATCTGCCCAATAAGCTCGGTTGTTGACACGATTTGCCCAGGATTTTTTTCCCTTGTAGCTGATAGCTCCTACAGTAGTTTGCAGGGAGTCATTTTTGGGGCAGCACTTTTAACTTGACTTTTACAGTTTTTATTTTTTATTGTAACAAGTTTTCCAGTAAAGATGCAAAATAATTTTTTTTTGGGGGGGGTGAAGGGGGAGGGTATAGCAGTCAATTTGTCTTTACTTTTCGTTGGAAATGGCGTTGCCAGTTTCTCGTGTATTGATTTTGGGATCATCTATTGGGACATAATTCCCAAGAAGATTAGTGGGACAAGCCCCCCCTCATTGTTTAGGACCCCTCCCCATCCCAACCCAAGTGAGCAATTATATATACACATCTAGTATACTACATGTTTTCTGCCACTGCCTTATGTTAGAGGGTGTATCTAGCTACTAGTCTGTAGTATCATAGTAAGCTGCTGGGTCTCCCACAGTCGGCATGTTCTAGGCCCTCTAGAAGTAGAAGTATAAACTCAGCCCTGATTGCTTGGATATTATTTTTTTTCTTTAATTATTCCACCTGGCAACGCTTCCATATGTAAACTAATGTGGCTAATGTACATTCTGTTGGGTTAATACTAATTATGACCTGTCAAGATCGGTCTATTCTGACAAAGATTGTGTCGGTTGCATAATTCAAACGAGGAGGATGGAGGAGGTGAGGCGGGCATGGTGTGTGAGGGAATCCAGATGGTCGATATTAACCATATAACATAGTAACCTAAAATTAACCACAGATATTTGCTCAGCCAGACTACATCCTCGGCTGGTAATAACATACTAGCCTAGAGCTTCTATATATATATGTTTTTGTTGTTGTTGTAGGTATAGTACTAACCCGAGGTATTCTATGGGGCCAGTTATTTTTGCAATTTCTCGTGTATTAATTTTGTCTGAAGTGGGATTCTGGGTTGAATATGGCTGGATATGAATAGAGTGTGTTTTGAAGAGGAAAAGGGAAGGAAAAGCCTCAAGAATCCTGTGACAGACGAAGACCACCGTTGGTGTTCATTAATAATTTTGATGCACTCTTTCTTTTCCATGTTTATTGTCTGTGATTGAATTCTGATGCGAAAAAAAAAATGTAATGCAAAGCCTTGAGTGGATTTTATTTCAAATTATTTCATTTCTAGAAATTCCTGTAAAATAACATTTGAGCAAAGGTGTTGGTTATATTTACTTTGTTATATTGGTGTTTTTTTTTACAACAGATGGTTAAAAATCATTGAAAAAGAGTCTGTCCTGTGTAAAGACATATGCCAGACCCGAAATACGTTATATGGTCAACATAACACCTAGGCTACTTTGCATGCAAGATTTCGGGCGGAAGTGGTTAATATTCTCATATGAAACAGGTTGGTTACAACTTAAAATTTTAGAATGATTCGCCAAATATTTTAACAAAAATGACACTAAAATTGCAGGGACTAATTTATCCAGTATATTCCATGTTTAAAACTGCAATGCAAAAAACGGGCAAATTTTGCTATACAAGTTCAAAATGTATTTATAGGTTTTGTATGCAGGGACCATAGTATCTTATGTGACACAAAGCTCAGAGTCTAGAAAAACTGCTTCACAAAATTTGAACACGAAATTAATATTCCCTACCTACATTTTTTTTTCGAGGGGGCGGGTGGGTGTGGGTGGTGAGCCTTATTTTTCACTCTGTCAAAAAAAACGTACCCCAAAATGATTCTATTAATATGATGCTTTACTGATATTATGACCGAAATGGAGCTGGAAGTGATAGATAATCTAGGTTGGTAAGCCATTTGTCATTCTCTATTAGTATTACCCCCCCAGTACATAGCAGAAAATTGATTTAAGCAGCTAAATGCAATAAACTTGAGATAATTAATTCAACTTCAATTTAACGTCACTGATCTACTGATCTACGATATCTTGCAATTTCAATGCCGCATAGCGATCCCAGTAGAACTCCTTGCATACTTCTTCATCAATAATTGGTCTCTGTGTGTTTTGCGTTTTAGAATTTTTGTCTTATTTTCATCGCTATGATGTCCTCTTTTAAATTAATCGTTTTCTGTGCCAAAGTTGTCCGACGCTGAATCAAGATGCACCCACGTGATGGATCGACCGACCCTCGGTCAGACTCAAACACCAGACCCGGGCGTCACAGCACCTTCTTCCTCTTATTCTTCTCAGACCGATCTTTACCTCACGTAATAATCCAATCACCCATCTTTTCT